>NC_067401.1:163234355-163266362 GCF_016432865.1 Antechinus flavipes
CATTAGAGAACTGGGGTGGGTTATTCTCAAAGGCAGAATAAAGATTATCTCCACAAGTCTGAATGGCAACCTGGAAAGAGTGGGAGGGAGATCTGGTGGTCAGGATTGATGGGCTGATGTTAGGGATCAGGGATTAGGGATACATTTATGAAAAAGTCATGTTCAGGCTGTTACTCAGTCACTGATCTCTGGGAATCCTTTCCACTGTCAGTGCCCTCATTGGCTAATTTCAGAACCTTTTTTTAGATATGTTTTTCAAGACTGGACAGCTTGCTTTCCAGTTGGCTGGACAGATCCCTAGGGTATCTGGATGATAAATAGCAGCTCCCTCAGCCCTATTACTCCTTCCTTTACCCAAATTAGAGTATATTGCCCCATTTGGATTATCCTGTTGATGATGAAATAGAGTGGAGGACTCCCATCTCCATTATTATCTCCTTTTAATTATGGCAATCAAACGGGGTCATAAGTTGACCCTTCATGGACCCTTTGTTATCACTGCAGCAGACTACTAGAGATTTTTCCTGGGTCAACATTTTTGTAGATTGAGCTGGGCATCCAGCAGAGAATGTCAGGGCCCACATCCATATCATTAATTATCAGACACTTTAACCCCTGTCTTCTAATCCCTTGTCCTGACCCTCCAGAAGTAAGCAGTCTTCAATTTCTTGCTATATAGATTCTTAGAATTAGAAAATCCTGACCCCTATCTGAAGTATGAAAAATATCTACACATGAAGAAGGCCTGATTATATAGCACTGGGATTTTCTGTGACTTCTGGGAAAGCTTGGCTCACCTGGCAGACAGAGAACCCTCCACCCTTTTGAAAGCTGCAGGGCATTTTCCTACTCTAAACTTGTATTCTATGGCCCAAAATAAGTGATCAACATAAAAAGGCAGAGAATAGAACCCACCTGACATGAAATAGCTAGTAGCCCCAGCTATAGTTTGTGCTACCTTCTTCCACATCCTTCCACCCTGGGGTGAGGGTTCTTAGAGAAATAATAGTCCACTGAGGTCTGCCAGGAAGGGATGCCCCCAGAGCTTCAGAAAAGAGATATTGCATGGGAAGGGTGGGGTAGACCTGTGTGCCTGGGGGGCAGGGATGGGGAGGAGCAGGGTCTATTATCCTTTAGATACACCATGCAGTGTTCGGTCTGGCAGTTCTGTACTTTTCTGTTTCACAGTGGCAGTGGGACTCTGGTCTCAACAGTGTGAGGACCCCTTGACTAGAAATGGCACCTGCTGCTTTGAAGAGATTTTCTGCTTCTCTTTCCCTTCCCCTCCCCTGCCTTGATTTCTCAGATTTATTTGGTCTTTCCCTTTTTCTTTTCTCCCTTCTTCAACTCATTGGTTTGTTCTTGGGTAGAATTTTTTTCCCCCTTGCCTTTTGGTTGGTGACATTTTAAACTCTGTGATCATCAAGGATCCATGGTGCTGCTTCATCCTTGTTTCTTTATTCTTCATCCCTGCCCTGCCTCCAACTCTGGTCCAAAGCCTTTCAGAGTACAAACTGCCCAATGGGGACTGCTCCCTTGGGGAGTGGCAAGCTTGGATGCAGTGTCTACAACCTTTCTGCTGCCTCCTTCTCCCCGCATACTTTTGGATGTTGATAATGCACTATCCCTTTTCTAAAGCTCTTTCCTGAGCCATGTTTAGAGTTTGAAAGCCAAAAACAAAAACAAAAACAAACAAAAACAACAAAAAAAAAAGCTCAGCAGATAAAGGACTCCCTCTATGGCACCCCCAAATAAAAACACTCATACACACCACAAAACAAAACACATCCAAACCCAATATGCATGGATTATGGTGTACGTACTGTTATTATTAATTTTTTTTTCAATGTGACTTTCACTGGGTTCACAGCTCAGTTTCTTTATTAGGAAAGGGAAGGCAGACTAAAGGCTCTAGAGAGACTAAGGTCTTTCTCTTTGAGGGCAGGCTTGAAATGCAAACCCCTCACCTCACCCCCCAACCCACCCCCTTATTCCTTTGCCCATGGGTGGCATATAGAAAAAGTGAATTGTCAGTCTTTGACCCACCAGGAAAGCTGGCTGGCTCTCTGTGAAGAAGAGTTGGGACTTCATGCCCATCTGCTTAGAACCCAGCCCAAGGAGCCAATCAAAAGCGTCTTTCTCAATGAAATTGTTTTATAAGTGTACATAGAATATATATGTATATATATATATCTTTTTTGTAGCAGGGTATTGTTACCTCACTTTAGTGCACCTGGGTAGGGACTGGGGAAGGAATACGCACCTGACTAAAGAGAATTCCAAAGACCTTGATCGATTGATCGATCTGTCTATCTTACCTATAGTGATAGATAGATAAAGATTATAGGTATAGATATAGATATATATATTTTTTCCTCCTTCCTTTTGGAATTATTCCTTAAACCAGCTTTGCAGATTAGTCCCTACCGTGTGCCAGCCCTCCTTCCTTATAGGGGTGCGGTAACACAAATGACATTGAAGAATTGGACCTCATTTTCCTGGGCAAGTGGCTGTTTGCAAGGCTGCTTTAAAGACCCGGGCCCCAGGCTGTCCCTTTATAGGGAGGGGTGGGGTAAGCAGGCAGTCTCCTGTTGCATTCTTTCCTAAATGCTGTCCGTCTTTTTGTATGTCTTGGTCACTTTAGAGACAAACACATGGGACTCAATGGCTACTGGTATTGTTTCTTCACCCACTGAATTCTGTCTGGGAAGTGAGTGAAGGGCCAACAGCCCCACTTTACCCTTTCCGTGTTGGTGAAAGCCTTCATTGTGAAGCCGTAGACACTTCCTTTTCCGGTGTGATTTTAAAACCTCCTACCTACCTGTTGACTAGGATGTTGTTGGCAATACATATGATATGTAGAGAAAGAAAGCAAGAGAGGAATTCTTGTTTTGTGTTAAAAGGGGCGGGGGGGGGGGGAAGACAGAACACGGACCTATGTACTAAGAACCCTCTGTGTTGGGTTGATGATATGGTAAAAGATCTTAAATCCAGGGGATTTTATGCTCAGTGGATTGAATGTATACACAAAATAGCAAAACTTGTATGAAGATTGTAAAGTACTGAAAAATCTTTTTTTTTCCTTTTCCTTTTTCCTTTTTCCTTTTTTTTTTTTTTTTTTTTTTAAATCTGAAGAGAAACGTGCCCTGTACTGGAGTAAATTGTTTGAATAAAAGTTTTATTTATTGCATTGAGTTGGGTTTCAGTGACTTTTTTGAGTTTTCCTGTTTTATCAGTGACCAGACTTGGGTATTGGGCCTATGAAAAAGAGATAGCTGCCTCTCTTGAAATACTTCCACAGAACACTTCCGATGCCTCATCATGGCACAGAGGTGTGACCCTGGCTTCTCAGAGTCTAGCTCATAAATGCACAATCTCTGAGAGCATCTAAGCAAGCCGCAAAGGCCTCAAATATAGGCTCAGTGATAGAACTAAGCTCGGACCACTATTCTAGTCAAAGACAGAGTGGCGGCACATCACCACAAGTGGGCCACAGCATGATGATCCGGTCACACAAACTCTTGAACAAAACCTACTCTTTCATAGAGGCCATGTATGTAGGTGTGTACGACAGCATGATGTAGAGAGAGAAAGCCAGTTTTCTCTTTTCCCTCAGTTGATCGATGTTTCTAGTCCACTGGCCTTACTTCTCTTCTCGGGATAACTCCTCAGAGATAACATTGTGAGAGGAAATGGTTAATGACCTGATGGCCTAAAAGAATAAACTTGATTTTGGGTTTTTTTTTTTTTTTTTTTTAAAGGTATTCTTTTTCCTTCCCTAAGCAAACAAAAAAGGGGCTAGCTGGTATGAATGTGAGCCTGGGATAAGCTTGGGGTCAGGGTGTAGAAAACCAAGCCCAGAGTTCCCATTGCTTTGATTCTTCAGTTTGATTGGAATTTGAGAACTTGCCTTCTTAGATCTAGTGGCTCTAGTAAAGGGCATTTGATGTTTTGCTTGCTAATCCGCGCTCTCTTCCCATTTGTGGGACATGTGCTCCATGAGCTTACAGAAAGTAAACACTTGGAACCTGAGCAGTTGATCAAAAGGAAGTGAATTGATTTGATATTTCTTTCCCCACCTCACCACCCCTAAGTCAGCTCAAACAGCCTTAGTCTCCTTTCCTCTGTCTATACCACTTTTCTCCCTCCAAAGGGTCAAATGTGTGTTCTTTATTTTTTTTTTCTCTCAGCAGAAGCAGCGTGCAAATAAAATCCTGGGTGCCAAAGTGCCAACGGCTCCATTGAGCTCCTTGTTTGTCCTCAGATTAACAAAATACCCTTTTGCTTACCCACAGTGTATAGGCTCTACCTCTCATACCAACTGCATTTTGTTTTTATTGCAGCGCTGATGTTGAAGTGGCCAGGTTTTGAACTGCCCCCCCTGACTAGAGTTAGTAAGTTGCTCCAAGTCTTCATGTGCCAAACGATCCTCACTCACTCCCTGGTGGCTCTGGACAGACTCCTCAGATGTTGGCCAGCTCGAGCAGCAACCAGGCGGGTGTGGGTGGGCTGGGAGTGCTGGGGATGGCGGCAGTGGCCCTGCTGACCCCACCTAAGCTCAGACGCTGGTCTGGTCTCATCTCTGAAGCTCAGTGGCCAAGGCCTATGAGAGTCTGTTGAGAGCCGTGGTTTCTTCACTTGGCTCTAGTCCTTTGCTTTCACTTAAATCCATTGGAAAAAGGTTGATTCCCACCTTGGGCCCTGAAAATGGATTTTCTCCTCCCTTTCCTTCCCTTTGCCCTCCTCTCGTCTCCATTCAGTCTAGAAGCTTCTGGTTTCTCTGTTGCCAGCCAGCCACACGTGTAGCTGCACGTCCCATACCCATAATGACCTTGGTTGGCCCAGCATCCTCTTCTCTCTGCATCACTCCTGGGGTGTGGGGTCTGACTAGCTCTTTGGGATTTTCTCTCCGGCTGCTGCTGAGCCCTTCCCAGTGCTATGCTTCTGCCACCAATCAGGAATGAGTCATTTACCAGTGATCAGGCTTTCTTCAGAAATGCTTTCATTAGTTCTCATCAAAAGCAGTTTAACCTGCTTGAGGATTTCCTTTGGTGTGTCTCACTCCTTGTGTCCATGAGGCGCAGAGCGTTTAGCTTTTTCTCAAGTGACTTTTTCATCTGCACAGTCTGGCCTGAGCACTGGCCCCTCTGAAGTAGGTGAGTATTGCTTTGAGGAAGCAGACCTGGGGGTGGAGCGCTGCTCCCTCAGCCAGCGGGCAGGGAGGGGTATGGTATCCTGAATCCCGAGCTGGCGGTCTTCCCGCTCCAGGATTGCCCTGAGCCTCGAGTGAGGCAGCATTCTGTTTCCAAAGGTTGCCATCTGGCTGGACCTGCCACCCAGGGAGCCAGGAGATGAATGTCTATCTTCCCTCTCCTCCCCCCCCCCAGCAATACACACATTCCCTCTCCAAGTTTAATCCACTGAATGAACCTGGAGTAAAATAGTCATTTGGTCGTCTTGTCTGGGAGCCTGCCTTTGTGTGGGATGTGAAGCAGGGTACCTAGTTGGAGGTGTGTATGAATTGTTGTTGGTTTTGTGTCTGTCGGAGCTCAGGGTCGTGTTGTGAGAGTCACCTACCGTCTGGTCACTTTGGCTCGGCTGAGAGAATGCTGTGCCAGGGGTCCTGGGAGGCCAACTCCTCTGCCCTCTGCTCCCCCCTCAACTCAGCTGGTGTGATTCTGTTCTTGCTTGTCTGTGGTCGTCCACCCCACTCCCCACCCCGCCAGCTTCCTGCCCTTCTGGCTGGGGTCCAGTGCGTTTTGTTTAATCTCTCTGCCTTTGTATTCAGCATATTTCCCTGTCCCAAATTTATACAATGACAAGAATTAAATTTCCCAGGTCAGTTGTCTGGCTTAGAGAGCTGCTGCTTCCATACCAACCCCTCATTTCAAGGATCGATCCCTGCCAGGCTAAGGAATAGATGGCCTCCTCCCAAATAAAGGGGCAGTGAGAGAATGAGCTCATTGTTATAAATAATAACCAATAATAATGGCTTCTATGGATATAGTACTTTATGGTTATAGATTAGATTTCCTTTGAATCTTCCCAAATAGTCTTGTAAGAGAGAAAGGGTGGGTATATTCCCCGTTTTGCAGATGAAAATACTGAAACCCAGAAAAATCTGAATAACAAAAAGCTTGATCAAATAAGTCTCCTGATGTGCAAATCCATCCTGAGTCTAGGACCTGACAGACAAAAGGCCGCCTCCAACCCTGGACCTCCTTGAAACAAATACAAGTGATTTCTTCCCCTTCAAATTCTCCCACCATAAGCCTAGCATCTAGGTTTGAACAGGAACATCTCTCCTCCCAAGATCTAACTTCTTAGCCCCAAGCTTGACCACAGCCTTTCACCCATATGACAAAATTTTGGTTAGCAGATAATCAATCTCTATCTCTCTGTCTCTCTGTTTCTCTGTCTCTGTCTGTCTGTCTCCCTCTCTCTGTCTTCCCATTCTGTTTTTGTTTCTTTGTCTCTCAATCTCTCCCTAGTCCCATTCAAAGTGGACTGCCCCAGGTATTTTTCTCTTTTTCCCCCTTCACAGCTATATATTAGGGAATTCCACCAAAGTTCTGTCCACCTAGGTGATCCCGGGCTGGGCTAGGCTGGGCTGGCCTGGACTAGAACTAGGTTGGATGGACTAGACTAGGCTAGGTTGGCTGGGCTGGGCTGGGCTGAGCTAAGCTGAGCTAAGCCAGGCCTCCATCATTATTTCCAAGGCCTGGTCACTAGCCCGCAGTACTACAACAGGGATTCTGAAGGAAGAGAGCAAAACCAGCTATATAGGCTATGGGATGGATGACTCCCAGTTGTGGCCAGAATTCTCTCTACCTTTGACCCTACTTGAAAAAAACACTATAACTGCTTTTAAGTGTGGGACTGTCCCTGACACATTCCCTGGGAGTTTTATGCTGGAAGAGTTGTGGGAAGGAAGTCCAGAAGTCCTGGACCCCTTCTCCCTAGAGCGCTTCTGACCAAGAAGCCAGCTTTCCTGTGAAGGACAGTGGAGTTCAGTGCCATCCCCTCTAGATTCTGTGTGCCAGTATAGAAGGCTCATCAGCATCAAGGACAGTCCCCAAAATGCTGATAGGTCTGCCACCAGTGCTGTTTTCCCTTCCTGAGGAGTTGATGCAAGCAGATGTTTCAGGGAATTTGTCCTCCTTGTTTGCACCCTGACCGACCCCCATCCTTGTTCCTTAGGTGAAGCTCACTCCAAGAGGTAGGGCAACTCCAATTCAAGGTCTAACAAATCAAGAATTCTCTCCAAAAAGGTTACTTCACAAAAGAGAACTGATTAATCCAAACTCCAATTTTGCTGATTTCTTGCAATTACGGTTAACCTCCCCCTAAAGATAATATTGAATTGGGTACAATATTGGCAAGTCACCACTTACTGCAAAATGTTTTTTGTTTTATGCTTTTTGGGGTAATTTTTGAGTACCTTTTACAAGGTCACTTAGCTTTTAAAGTGTAAAATGTTATTTTTTAAAAAACTTGATCACAAAATGTGTTTTATATTTTTAATTTTTTGTGAAGGAGATTGGACTCATAAATTCTTTGTGTGGCAGAACTCCTGATATAGAAATTGCCTAAAACTTCTAGCCTTGTAGTAGATTACTTGGAACACCTCTGTGATTTTCCCATGGCAAGTTAGTGTGTTTCAGATTTTGTGTCCCAGGCCAGATCTTCTTAACTTCAAAGCTGATCCCTTATCCCATACATATACATATACACATATAGCATATAGGTATGTATATATGTGTATGTATATGCATGTATATATTGGTTTGCCAATTATATATGTTATGTATGTGTAAATAATTTTGCCAAGTTTACCAATGAAACAGATAAATATGTACACATATTTACAAATTTAAACATATGTATATGCACACAATAACTATTTGAAGAAAGCCTTTCTGAGGTCTTCTTTATTTCAGGATCTGAAGAAGGTGTCCTTGTAGAGATTTTACAACCTTCAACGAAATTGTGCAAATGGAGGCTATATGGAATGACCATTTTGAATTTCCTGGAAATGTTTTTTTTTTTAAAATATGAATTTATTAAGTAAAGATCTTTTAGATTTGGAATATCAAAGGCCAAGGTCTCCCACTGCATCCTGGATCATTTCCACTGATCCTCACCTATATCTGACCACTGGACCCAGATGACTCTGAAGGAAAAAATGGGGCAAGTGACCTTGCACAGCCCTCTCTCACTTAAATCTAATGTACTTGCATGTCATGGCATCACTTCTTTGATATCATGATCCTCTTCAAGAACAATGGACAAACAACCACAACAATATTGATTTACCAAGTATATATATACATATATATATATATGAAAATTTGCATATGGACACAACATTTGCATATATATGTGCAAATAATTTTACCACACTTACCAAAGATACCATTATATACATGTTCATATATGAAAGTGTATGTTCATATGCA
Organism: Antechinus flavipes; assembly: GCF_016432865.1. Lineage (NCBI taxonomy): Eukaryota > Metazoa > Chordata > Mammalia > Dasyuromorphia > Dasyuridae > Antechinus > Antechinus flavipes. The sequence continues at coordinate 163,242,815 of NC_067401.1, forward strand.
TAAAAATGTTTATGTACAAACATGTATGTGCACATATATCTAGTATTTATATAGCTTTTAAGTTTTGAGCTTTAAGCTTTATTTTTGAGCTTTATGTTTTATCAAATGCTCTTATTATCCATACTTTGCAGATGAGGAAACTTGAGTGAAGCAGAGATTCATTCAGTGGTCTGTCCAGGGTCACATAACAACAAAGTAGCTGAGGCCAAATTTGAATCCATATTTTTCTAATTCCAGGCCCAATGCTCTATCTCCTTTATCACCTAGCTGATGGCTCTATTCAAAGGTCATGCTGAATCTCAACATAAATTCAGCAAGTCCATCATCTAAATTTAATTTTAATTTTTTTCATTGTTAACAATGAGCAATGAACTGCAGTGCTTTTTAAAAATTGGTGGTTTTTATTTTTTTTTGCTTTTCTTCCATTTGGAGCAATAGCTTCAACCACTCTAGCCCTCTTGATACAGAGCTTTGGGCCTGGTTGTCAGAAAAATCTGAGTTCAAATTTTGCTTCAGACACATTCTGGCTATGTGATCTCGGGCAAATCACAACTACAGTTTCTTCAACTGAAAATGGAGATCATAGCAGCAACTACTTGAAACTGTTGTTAGGATCAAATGAAGTAATAATTGTAAAACCAGTTAGCAAAGTGCTTAATAAACAATACTTCCCCCCAAAATCTGAGGACAGGCCTAAGTTTGAAGATTGTAATTTGCAGACTTGGGCAATAGGTACTAATTTTCTTTTTAATCATAACTCTATCCAAATTACCAAATTAGAATAATGGAAAACATAAAGGGATGAAAATCTTGCCCCAGTGAATTCGGGATTCTCACCCATTATGAGAAGACAAAAATTAGAGGGAGAAGAAACCACCAACATTTAAGGTAGAACCAAGAAAATGAGATGTTCTGGATTTTGTTGTCGGATACAGAAAGCCTGCCTTCAAAAAGCATGATGGGAGGGAACCAAGAGTTGAGGAAGAAAACCCTGAAATTCACTGAAGACAATTTTGTCAGGTGGATCTTTATGGAATCAACCTTTTTTGAGGTGAGGGTTGTTATCAGTCTCTGCTTTTGTTGTCTCAAACTTCTGGGACTGATGAAAATCAAAGGTTTGCTATACCAGAGGTTCTTAACTTACAATCCACAGAGCTTCAAGGGATCCATGGATAATTTCAGGGGTTCTGTGAATTTTCATTTTTAAGCATTTTTGCTAACTCAGTGTAATTGTTGTTCTTTATAATTCTATATATTTTGTTTTATGCATTTAAAAACATTCTGAGGAGGGATTGGTAGAATTCACCAGACCACCAAAGGCATCCATAGTACAAAATAGGTTAAGAATCTCTGGTCTAGACTGAAACAATCTCCTCACTGTTGTATTCATTTATTTCTTAATTTCATATTCTCATTTAGGCCAATTTCCTCTTTCATGAGAAAATTGCTTTCTAAGCTTAGATTCCAACTTTTGACAGTTTTGCTGTATCTGGGCCACTCAATGACTGCCAGAAGCCTATTGCCAGATTTAGTAGCAGTTAATGACTTGAAGAAACACTTTACAATCATTGGAAGTTCTGCAGTTGAACCAAGAAGATTTCTCCATCACCCACCACATTCCCTTTTCCTTTTCCTTTTCTTCTTCCCAATCTCTTTTTAATAAGCACATAATGATGCTTCAGTACATCCCATCCAGTTTGAACAGAGTTTCAACACCATTGTTTTAATGATTGAACTCTTGTTTTTCCTGAAGAAAATTTCTTCTCCTTTTTGTTGCTCTCTGGTGAGTGTCCAACCTCATAAGTGTCACAGGAGCAAATTTAGAGCTTGAGGCACAGAGCTTTGGCAGGAATGAAGATATGATTAGTCATGGCATTCCATTTGTATAAAAGTTTATTAACAAGCCCCCGTTATATACAAAATGCCATGTCAGGCACTTTTATCTAATTTCATATGAATTAATTTCAAAAGTGTTTGAAATGCTATCAGATCAAATACTTGACTGCTTTTTATTGTTTTTAAAAATCAACAAACATTTATTTTCTTTCTCCTGTTGAAGGGGAAGGAGAGAAAGAGGGAAAGACAGAGAGGAAGAAAATCTCTTCTAGTAAATATACATAATTAAGCACAGTAGATGGCCCAGTGGATAGAGTGCTGGGCCTAGAATTGGAGACATAAGTTCAAATGGGAGCTCAAACTTACTAGCTGGGACCCTGAGCAAATCATTCTTAGACTTGCCTTATCAGTAAACTGGCCGTAATAATACCTCACTTCATTTGTGAGGCTCAAATGAGATAAAATATATTTATTTTATAAAATAAAAGCAGGCCTCCAAGCTCTAGAAAAAAGCCAGCTATTAGGAGTCATTCTAATTTAGTCCTTCCCTTTTGTGCGTATGGGGGGGTGGTGTGATGAAAAAGGGATGTGACATGCTTCATTTTCTGTCACGCCATGTCATGCTCTGTCTTTGTATTGACCAAAATACAACTTTCATAAGTAATTGCAAGATACTTCCTAAAAAGGAAGGAAAATTTCCTTGCTCCGATTCATGTCTGAAAGTGGTTTGTTCAAAGACAGATCGAAAGCCTTCCTGCTGGTCTGCACTTCCAACCAGTGGCCATTTCCTTTGTTCCAGAAGAGCATATTTCTTTTACCAGAGCTCACACTAGCTTACAAAGGAAACCACTGAGGGAAGCTTCAGGCTGAGTTTGGTTTGTTTTTTTTCCCTTTACAGTAATATACTTAAGGCATTCCTTACACACATGGTAGGGATTGTTCCCTGAGGCTAGACTTTTTTTTTTTTAAACTAAATAAAGGGACAAAAAGAAACATGATTTTATAACTAGCTGATATATAAAACTCAGTCACTACATCCACTCAGGTGATGATAAGCAACTCTCCTCACTGTTTTTGAAGGTTAGGCAACTACTTTTGCTGTAAAATGTTGTGAGAGATTTTAGAAATTCAGTAGAAATTATATGGCTAATTATCCTGAAATAAGACAAATTTACCTTTGAATAAATAATAACTTGCATTCATTTTATGGTTAGCAAAGCAACTTTGCACATATCTCATTTGATGCTCTGGTGGTCAGTTATTTTTCAATCATGGCCAACTTTCTGTAACCCCATTTGGGGTTTTCTTGGCAAACATACTAGAGTGGTTTGCCATTTCCTTCTCTAGCTCACTTGACAGATGAGGAAACTGAAGTAAGCAGGGTTAAGTGACTTGCCTAGGGTCTCACAATTGGAAGTGTTTGAGGCCAGATTTGAACTGGGGAAGATAAAGCTTCCTGACTTAAGGCCCGGTGCTCTATCCACTTCACTATCTACTTACCTTATTATCCCCATTTTATAAATGAGGAAATTGCAGGGTCACACAAACTAGTTAAATATCCAAAGTTAAATTTGAATGTGTACCTTCTTGATCCCTTCCCTGTTCTTTATAGATCTGTTTCTCAGGACAAGGAAGGAACAAATGCTTTTTTTTTTTTTTTCCAACTCCAGAACCTTTTTATTTACTCTATTCATAAGCTTTAAGCTAATGGAACAAGAAGTCCCTTGTTTTCTCATCCTGCAAGAATAACTGGATGCAACTGGTTGCATTTCCTCTACTTCTAATCTCTTGAGACTTAATCAGAAATGCAAGCACATAGTCACTCATTTCTACTTCAAAAGCAGCTTGTAAGCAAAGAGGGCAGACTTATGGAAATGGGGATTGATTTCCCTTTGGAGATTCTGCACATCCTCAGGGCATATGTAAAAACTGTCAGGATTTCAGAAGGATAGACAGTTATTCCATCACATAGTTTTTCAAAAGTACTTTTTTTTGGATGATATAAGAGCTATGCCTCTCTTACTCTTTTTTAAAATCATTCTTAAGAAGAATATTTCTATAATCCCAAACCTTTCATTTTAAGGAGGAAGACAATTTTGTTTTTCCCTTCAAAATTCTTCCAGTTTTTCCCCTGGGCTTTCACAGTTGAGCTTGCTTCTTGCCTGCCTTTCTTACTCTTGGCTTGGATTAATATGATCTGCCCCTCCCTTCCTGTCCCCTGGCCAGGTCCCTGGCAATGAGTTTATACTTCGACTCTCTCCAGCACCATAAGGTAATAATATGCCAGTCATGAGGCCTTTCCTGGAAACCTGCCTCCCCTGTCTGTGCCTTAAGTTGGCCCGTCGTTCTGTCCCGTATGTGATGTTGCTGTCCAAAGGAAACATGCTGAACTTGTCTGGTCCCCATCACTTGCTTTGTGGATGCTCATCCTTTCAGCCTGGCATCTGTGTTTGGCCTGCCCTGGACCCCAATTTGAGGGTGATACAAAAATATAGAGGAACCTTCATCCATTTCTCTATCCCTCATGGTATTCTGTTCTTGTCTCGTTCCATCACGCCTGCTTGTATCTTGTTCCTTTGGCTTTGACCCACAGTGTGGGTGGGCAAGGATGTGTCAGATGGGGTGAGATCAGTTCCTTGGACCCTTGCTTCTCCTCGGAGTGGCTGGAGAAAATTCTGAGGCTGCTGCTTTGGGCCCCATCATTTTCAAGTCTCTCCTGGAAGAGCTGTCACTCGCTGTTGCCAACCTAATAATTGTAACGTGGGTCCCTGCTGGAGCCTAAGATGTGGCTGTATAATGTGTGTGTGTATTCATACGTGTACGTCAGAAACAATACAAAAGGCTAGTATTTGGGTGTACCCTTGTGCTTGCTTTGGGGCTTTGTGGAGTGTTAGGGACAGCGTCCATCTGTGTGTGTATCACATAATGTGATCGCTAGACATTATTGTTTGTATCTGTGTGTGTGATGTGACTGTTCCTGTTGTGTTGGAAACTCCTCCAAGAAAAGAGCTCATCTGCTTTAATCGAGGTGGTATTTGATTAGAACTTTCCTCATTAAAATCTTCCATTTGGGTCATGTTTAGGGCAGTATTTTTTAAGGTCACTGAACACCCCTCTCCTAAAAGCACCAATTTTTTTTTTCTTCACCCTGCTCCTATGCAGCAAATTTCTGCTTTTGGTGAATGGTAGAATGTCAAACAGAAGGGAGGTATGAGATCAGTGCCTCACTTCTCCTTGGAGTGGCTGGAGAAAAGCTACTGCTTTTGGCCCTGTTATTTTCAAGTCTCTCCTGGGAGAACCATCACTCCCTGTTGCCATTCTAACAATTGACCATCATTGTAACGTGTGACTGGTGGAACACTCCCACCGAATACTCTGGATGAAAATAATTGGGGTGATTTCCAAATTCTCCCACCCTTCCTACCCTCTCCAGTGGGTAAGCATGTGACCATGCTTTGCTGTCTATTAGGTGCCCTCCAGCCACTGGAGGGTACTTCCCCTTGGCCCCTTCTGTTGACAGAAGCAGCCAGAATAGACTGAATTTTATGGGGGAAAGAATCTTCCCCACCATGTCTGAAAAAGAGCCTTGAAATCTCAAATATAAGAGTCCTTGTGTTTGGCACAGTGGAGAAAATCCCACCCAGGCCTATTATAGGAGAAGTGCCAAAAATGGACTTTTGTATCTCACCACTAACCCGATACTTCTCCTTAATTTGAAAGTCTATTTTTTTTTAAAGTTTGTCAGAAATAATTTAATATCAGCCAGCCTGGCGGGGACAGATAGCCCTTAAAATTACAGGTCCACAAATATAAACCCACCCAGAGATCTCAAAATGCTAACCAATAAATGGGAGAATTGGGAATTTTTTTTAAATGGCCTATGCAAGCACCAAGCTTGAATTGCTCCTTGCTGCCTATCTGGGAGGCTCAGTTAGGGTGGGTTTGGGTGGAATAGCACAAAATGAACTTGCAAACATAGGCAGGAGATGAGCCAACTGATTGGAAACTCTGACAAGCAGAACCTCTCCCCCTCCTAACCTCCGCTGCTTTCTCAGCAGAGATGTTTGGAAGTACTCTTCATTAAAGACGTGCTTTTTCTCTTCTCTCCACAGAAATCCCTTTGCTAATGTTCAGCTAAAGCCAACGGTGACAAATGACAGGTCTGCCCCTCTCCTCAGCTGATAACGGCCTTCTCCAGCTGGTCGCCATATACACAATCTGTTTTGTAATCATTTGCTTGTTTTCCTGAGTGTCCTTTGTTTTGGGGGAGGAAGATGGTGTTTTTCCTCCAAATGGCTGATCTCAGCCTTTTTCCCAAGCCCCATCCTAGCCTTCAGCCTTACCTGGGCTGGATCCCAGGCATTCAGGGGAAGGAGGAGGGGATGGTAAGAAGTTTTTCCTTTGAATTCACCTTGTCTGAGGAATGAGTGAACTGGGACAAGTTTTCCCCAGAGTTAAAGAAGAACCAATGTGGTTGTGATCTAGGTGGGCTACTGAAATCCAGAAAAACTCTGCTTTTTTGGGATTCTCCTCATGGATCACTTGGTTTAACTTGCCTCAAGAATGGGCCAAAATAAATGGCTTTTCCTTGCCCCCTCCACCTCCCCATCTTCAATTTTAGAAGTTTCCTCAAAGCAATCAGGGCCTTTTTTTGTGGCCTACTCTGCCTTATTCCTCAGCAGCTCCCTGATCTCTTCTTTGGACAAAAGTAAGATGCCATATAAATAGGGTTAGTTGATATTGCTAGGTGGGAGAAGGTGGATGGTGTGTGCAGCTGTGGTTCTAGCCTCATGTATATTTTATAGATTTGTTAGTAGCTTCAGTTGCCAAACTCCACCAAAGCTGCTTTTAATCATCTGCATTGTAGCAATAAAGGGGGTCCCTTCTGCCTTTGCTTTATTACCTGCCTGCTATCCTTCTAAACTTAAGGATTAAAAAAACTCACTATATTTGCTCATCAGGCAGGCAGTGAGTAGGACTCTGGTTACTCAGAGGTAATAGGGAGAAGGCAAAACCCTAACAGCAATCTATCCTGGGCTTAGGAGGAAGGTGATAGAGGCTGGGCTGGGGCTGGTTCCTTGCTTGAAAAATGAGGTGATGATTCCAGCTTCTCTCTCCGGGCCTCTGGAACTTTACGCTATCCCATGTCGCCCTTAGCTCTAGAAAGGGATTAGTTAGCCTGGCAGGCCCCTCACCCTTAAACTACCTGTCAGCTGGCTATCATCCTTGACTGAGTTTGGCCACTGATTTCTTTAATATTATTTGGGCTTAGCTGTTACAATGCATTCTCGTGGTCTGTTACAGTTTTGATTTCAGTATGAGGGGAGAGTTTTGAGCCACCTCAAAAAGCTGGAGTCTCCTCTCTATATCCCCCCCATCCCCCAATGTAAAGGAACAATTCTATAATCTTTTTACTCCCCTCTCATCTTTCTCTCTTCTTTACTTCCTCAGCAGTACAAGGCCCCAGCAAGAGTGAGCTGGAAACAGAGAAGCAGAATTTGGAGGGAGGAATAATTATTTGAAGGAGGGAAGGTTTAAGGCCAGTGGCCTGGGGTATGTCCGCTCTTGCAGGACTCTGGCAGTTCAGAGCTGAGCATTTTATGCATCCACATGTGGGTGCCAGACTCACCTTCATCTGCAGGAAACCAATACCCACTTTCCTCCAATCCTTAAGCTGCTGGCCCAGGGGAAAACCCTTGGGTACCAGGAAAGTTAATATGGGAGCTATAGTGTTTACTATAGCTGTTATGGGATCTGTGCCTGAAAAGCTTCTTGTTTGGAAAAATTTATAATTTATAAGCAATTAAAAAAGCTAAGCAATCGTGTGGGCTATTTCTTTGCTGACTTGTGGGTAAATAGCAGTCTCTCCCTGGCCAGAGGCCTTTTCTTTGCATTCTGAGAAGGGAAACTTTGGTTTCTAATCTTGATTTGGGTTCTGGCAGGATCTGTCATATTTTCACATTTTCCTCCAGCACTCCCCTATCCTGGGTGACCCCTCCTCCATTCCCTATGGAACTGGACCCTAGATGAAAAAGTTTTCTTTGCCATCCAGAATTCAATAAACATTTATTAAGGTGCAATAAGTGGTGCAAGTGGAGAGAGTGCTGAATCCGTGAGGAGAGAGGAGTCATGGGTATAGGGGTTTCAGGAAGAATCAAGTTTGATTCCAAGGTAAATGGAAAGATGCCATTAACAGAATTTCTAGAAAGGTGAGTTTGGGGAAAGACAGGAAGTTTCCTTTTGGACATGTGAAGTCCACAGGACTAGGTGGCAGCTGATAAATGTGGGAGGATCACAGAATAAAGACCTACCCAGTCAGTTATGGGAGAGGCTCCAGAGCTTAATGGCTAGGAGATGGCTGCAAGGAATAAAACCCAGAAAGCACTGTCAGGAGACTAGGGAGCCAGGAGAAAATAAAAGCTGAAACTGTCAAAAGCTTCAATGGACAATAAAAATCTAAGAGTCGAAGCACTGAAAAATGCCCTGAGTCCTATTGGTCTTCCCTATTCCAAGGTAGTTTAAGAGTAAGTTTTGTTGTCTGTTTCCCAAAATGGAGGCATCCAGGTGGAATTCCCGAGTTCAAATGTGCCTGCAGACACTTCTCTGTGTGATCCTGGACAACAGTAACTTAAGTTCTGCCTCAATTTCCTTATCTAGACAATAGGTTCAGGATTCAGGAAGAAAGTTCCTAACTCCCAGACGAGAGACATGAACCTGGATGATGTGCTGATAATGGGGAGGGGTTCAAGCCTTTAGCACTAGTGTCTCCCACTAGTAGGGTTGTGAGGATTAAGTGGATTTTTTAATATAAAATTCTGGCAAAACTTTGTATAAATGCCGGCTATTATCCTTTCTCACCACCCCAGGAGTTGCTATGACTAACAGGGGCTCACATGGTCCCCCTGCTTGAGCCTTTTCCCCCTGGTTTTACTACTGGCTTTCTTTCCCGGGGATTTGGGCAGGGTGAAATGTAAGTACCAAGAGATCCTTTGCTATGATTACCTGCCCACACCCCCTTCCTTCTCAGGTGACTGGCCTTGATGGGTGGGGGCCAGCTGACTACAAAGAAAGAGAGAGCTTGGTTTAAGATATTTTAAAAACTTTATTACCAGACCAACGATATTTTACACACATGCTGGGGAGCTGTATGGAAATCAGCACTGGTAAAAAATACAGCAATTATGACCCGTATTGATAAAATATACAATAATAGCCTTTATCTTAATAAAAATATCCAAGACAGCTTGAGCCTCATGCAGCCTTTAAGTAGTATTTGGGGGTTGGAGGGAGGGTCTAGACCAGCAGCACCTGGTCCTGGTTCCCCTGCTGTCCTAGGCCCAACCTACCCTGGACAAGACGGGTGGGAGACCTGGCAGGGCAGGGTTATAGGACCAGGGGAACAAGGACCGCTTCCCCTGGGCTTGCCTGGGTAGTAGCCCAGGGAGAGGGAGCACTGAGCCCCTTCCTGCCCAGATACACGACCGGCTCCCACCTGGTACAGAGGTTACCTCCTGGTTTAAAAGGAAACCAGGCTTTTCCCTGAAACTGCAGCACAGAACTTGGTCAGTCAGACTTCAGGCTTCCTGCCAGCCCTGTTAACACCCTCCCCCCCACACACCCCAAGAAGAAACACAACGGGAATACCAGAAGCAGAGAGATGCTCCGGAAGCCAGGTTATCAAAGCTCACCCCACCGCCCATTTTACAAATGGAAGAACAGTCCGATGAAGGTTACCCTGCCCCTGTTTGGCACAAATTGGGGTGGGGGTTGGAGTAATGGGATCCGGGAAGAGAGTTCCTGGCTCCCACAAGGCGGACCTGGAGCTGGATGTGCTGTAATGAGGGCAGGGGGAGAGGGGTTGAGGCCTTTAGCATGAGCGCATGAGCAAGGCCCCTGAAGGAGAGAAGGCCGTTTGCAGCTGTCCCAGTCCTTGGGTTATCAAGGAGATTGCAACTTTCAGGGAACTGCTCCACGCCAGGGGGGAACTAGGTCTAGGGCAGAGGGGGCAGGAGCAGCTTGATTTAAGGGAAAATTCGACAATTCGCTGCCTCCTTTCTAGCGGCTCTGTACCAGGGATTCTCAGTCGGCTTTGGGTTGGACTCCCCTCCCTAGCCTGAACTGCTCCTGGGATCGGTTTTCTAGGCCACAAGATCCAAAGGCTTGGGACTGACTCCATTCTTAGACCCAAGGTAAGAACAGTCGTTCTGTGCTCCCCAGACCCCAGGGGGAGTCCAGGTGCTTGGCGTGCGGTGCTAAAGGAGGCCAAGGTTGGGGAAGTCAGCGCTGCGGGAGGCCGGGTGGGTCTGCACCCCTCCCCCCCCCCCAGTTGTTAGCTGCCCAACTGGCCAGCCCCCTTAAGGGACTGGAGGAAGGTCAGCACTGGCCCAATCCCGCATAAGGGTCAGGTGAGTCAGTTGGAAGGCCTGGCAGTAACTGACCCACAAAACCCACCATTTCCTCAGCTTCTCTAACTACTTTTAACTAGGTCCAGATGAAGTCGAGGTACCAATGCTTTGGGGGACGTTTCCTAGTGAATCAGCGACCGATGACGGGAAAGCTCTTCCTGGCCCCGAGTTTGGCGGGTCGAGTTCTTCCTCCCAAGGAGTGCCCCTCCTTTGCTTGATGGGACGTGGGTGGAGGGCAAGGCTCCCCTAGGATGTAGCATTATTTTAAAAAAGATCTGTTGCATTATCAAAGACTGGACAAAAGGGAAACCACCAGAAGAGTACGAAGAAGAGGCTTCAGCAGCACAGAGGAACAATGACAAGGCAATTAGACCATCCCAGGAGGCCGAGGGTAAGCAAAGCTTTCCTCACTTGGAGAGGAGATGGCTGCAAGGAATAAAACCCAGAACGCACTGTCAGGAGACTGGGGATCCAGGAGAAAATAAAAGCTGAAACTGTCAAAAGCTTCAATAGACAATAAAAAGGAGGGTGGCAGCGGCCAGAGCCCCTGAAAACTGCTTAATAGCTCGGCAATTAGGCTTGGCACAGGCTCTTGCCCCTTCTGCGGGGAAGCTGCTCTTCTACTCACTTCTGACCACCCCCCATTTTGTCTAGAGCAACGAGGGCCATCCAGGGCAGAGGGATCAGAGTCCCAGAATAATCTGGCTGGCCAGTAGCCACCCTCCCACCTCCACCAGCTCCCAGCTCACTCCTGCCCACTTTTGACAAGACTTCAAATAGCTTTTTGTTTTTTAGAGCTGGGGCAGAGGGACCAGGATCAGCTCCATTCCCTCCTGGGGTATAAGGGGCAAACCATTTGCCATCTCTTCTCATTCGTGGCTGGAGGGTTGGTGTGGGTGAGAGCAGAGTTAATCAGAGCAATTCAGGGGTGGTCTAGAGAAGGTCTTCTTAAACTTTGTCCATGAGACCCTTCTTTACCAAGAAATTTTTACATGACTCCAGGCATACAGGTATATAAAACAGCTATACAAATCAAACATTTGCCGACAATAAATCATAGTTGTGTGACCCCACCATTCAGCTGTGAGGTCCCCCATGGAGTTTCGAGCACAAATTAAGAAGCTGGGGTCTAGAAAGCTTCTGTCACCCCTTCCCTGAGGGGACCCTGCTCCCAATCTATCAGAGGTCCCACGCTTCATTCCCAGGAGCCACAGTTTGGTCCTGCTGTCTCTCGTCCTCAGTTTTCCTCTCATTAAAACCAGACCATTCCAGGTCTGCCTTCAGACAGTCATTGTCTCAGAGGCCACGAAGAGGATCTGTTGGGGTCCTGACCAGGAACACCAGAGAAACCTTCAAGGATTGGGATCATCCAACCCGAGGGAAGGACAGCTGAGAGGAGACAGTCCCGTCTGCTCTCCAGAAATGAGATGGCTCCCAGGAGAGGAGGTCCGGCTGGAAGGGATCTAGCCCCTGCCTCAGGGGCTGCCTAACAAAGCGGGCACCCAGGACCCGGCCTCTTATCCCGAACTCTGTCGGGGGAGACACACCTTCTGCCCCTTCATTTTACCTGCAGCCATTAAAAACTTAATCAGGCTCAGCTTCTTTCCATACCCTCCCTCCTCCTCTCCCTCCAAGGCCACTGAGACTTTCAGAGACAGCCAGGGAGAGGCGGATGCGGAGACCCAGAAGCTGGCCTGGTCTCTGGGCCTATGAAGGCCCCGGCTTCAGAAAGTCCTGAAGGTCCTTTCCAGGAACAGATGTCAACTGGGATGAAGTTTCAAGCTATGACACGTTCGAATCACGCCAGGAACACACACAGATATCACAGAAAAACAATCCAGGCTCCACCTGCCTTGGTAGGTCCGGCGGCTGCCATTGCCCAGACACACACACACAGAGCACACCTGTTTACTTGCTCACACGCACACAGGCTGGGGCATGTGGGCCACCCACAGACGCACACACTCCCCCATTCCCACACTTCCCCACAATGCTCTTGCATAATATGAGCACATACATACACACATTGGTCATCCACCTGCTCTGCTCCCTACTTTCATCTCCCAAGGCTGTGTCTCTGGTACAGGGGGTGGTCTATTGGCCCCAAAGGAGAACACACTCTCTTGGCTTAAAGGCTTTTTTTTCTTAGCTTAAATTCTTTTTAAATAAAGAAAAAAAAAGTCATTGCACCAGCATTCTAAGCCTCAAACAAATTATTAAAAAAAAAGGACAAACCAAAAATAAGGTCCCTTTCCCTCCCACCCCCACCCCCACAATAAACTCTTTACATCTCTTTGGCAACAATAACTTAAAATTATCACGGTCCCATTCTCTCTGCATTAGCCATTACAAAAATATTCCCACAGAGCCCCATTTGCCATCTGCTCCCTCCCCCTTGGCCCCTGGACAGGGGGAATAGGGACCCCCAACACTGAACATGAAAGTGGACAGCCCGGTGGGGGGTCCCCTCCTTCCTCTCCTTGGCAGATCAAGGCCGTTATGGCCCAGAAAGCGCTTCCGTTTCACTACCTGCGCACCCTGTAGAAAAGTCTTCCCAAACTCTCCCCCGCCCAGCCCTTGCTCCCCACAAGCAACCTCCAGAATAGGGCCCGTGGTAAAGGGGCGAGAAACCCCCAAAGTTCCATAGTCTGACTGATGAATGAGGCTGTGCTGCTAGAGACACCCGCCCATTCCCATGGCTTCAAAGCTCCAAGGCCCTAGGGCGGGGAAACCTTGTTTTCTGGAGGGAAAGACCCATCAAGTTTCCCGGCTTTAGCCAGACAGCAACAGCTGCTTGGGAAATATTGCCCAGACTTCTGCTCGGGAAGGGTTTAAGGGACAAAAGCAAAACAAGGGAATATTGAGAGAGAGCAGAGGGAAGGGGTGGATGGGGGAGTCCCTCTCCTTGTGCCATCTGAGCTGAGCAGCTTCAGCTCCTGGCAGGAGCAGGAGGAAGAGCACAAGGAGGGTCGGGCCTGGAGCCAGCTCAGGAAACCAGCCATCTAGGTGAGTTGTAGAGGGAAACAAGGTGAAAACGCGTTCCAGTGGGAAGCGAAGGGGGACTGTTACTGAATGACACTAGGGAGGGGACTCAGAAATCCAATGTATGTACAGCAGGGTCTGAGAGAGAGCAGGGGCAGGGAGGAAGGCCCCAGGAGAGGCTCCTGCCCCCCACTACAGCTCTAGGAAGCAGGGGAGCACGAGGCACTGGGGCAGCAGCAAGGGGGAAGCCCCGAGAGGTCACAGACCATAGAGAAGAGCAAGCAATACTGGGGTCATAGCCCCTTCGACAGGGGGGTAAGAAGGGGAGCAGGGTTCTGCAAGTCTACCCTTTAACGCTATCATTTATATATGTATATTTGTACACAAACCCGCATGCCTTCAGCATGTATGTCCACATGGACCATCGCCCGTGGCTGCACCGGTACCGGACAAAGGGGCAGAAGGCAGGGGGTGGGGGTGATGTCTCTGTGAGCTAGCAGCAAACCAAATGCCTCTGATAAAATCTGTCTAAAAAAATAGAGCTGAGTTCTTGACAACCCCCGCCCCCCCTCCTCCCCATCTCCTCCGAGGCTTCGTCTTGGGGCTGGGAGGGCCATCTCTTCTCGCCCTGGTCCACAGGGCCGGGACGGGCACTGGAGGCTCTGAAGTGCCTTCCAGGCCCAGGTTATTCTCTGTCCCCGTCTTCACTGCTTCCTGAAACAGGAGGAAGAGGATGGTTAGTGTGGTCTCTCTCCCGGACCTCACCACAGATAGCCTGCTTCCCTACCCGGAGGGTGGCCCGGGGCTCAGGCGTCTTGTTTCCTCTGCTTTCTCTCACGTGACCGCCGGTTCTCATAGCTCATACCCCCCACACCTAAGCGTTCTGCAGCGACTCCGGCTTTCTTGCTATTCCCGGCACCAAACACTGTCTCCCGACACTTCTTTCTCCCACACCTCAGTGCTGCTTCCTGGCTTCCTGCAAGCCCCCCCCAAAGCCCGACTCCTCCAGGAACCTTTCTCCTTCGTCCTGGGGCCCCTCCAGCTTATTTCCCACTCAGGCCTACGTCGTTTGTACATGTTTCTGTATGCGGTGGGAGCTCCCGCGGGGCAGGAACGGGGTCCCCCGTGCTCTGGGCTGTGCATCAGAGCACTGACTAGCTGATGGGCGTGTCTCCCGGGGCCACGTTAGTGAGTGCTTCCCGCCCGCTCCCAGTCTGGCCGGAGACCCCTGCAGCGGAGACTTTCCTGATTCCGAAGCCGCCATCGTTGCGTCTCGCCAGCGCACAGCCGTGTCACCCTGGGGTGAGGCTATTTCCATTTATTTATCTAGACCCTAAGAGAGACGCGCCCAGTCGCCCGGCTCCACGGTCTCCATGTGTGCAGAGCCGAGTCCTGGATGGCAAAGGTGACCTAGCCCAGCTCTCCCTTGATGAGAAAGGGAAGTGAGAGCCAGGAGTCTGGCTCGTGAGGACTGCCCCGTACCAGCTCGGTGTCCTGGCTCCCGGGCCCGGGCCTCCTTGGGGAGCACTCCCAGGAGGGAGGGAGCTCCTCTCAGAGAGGAGCCCTGGCTGGCAGCACAAAGCAGCGGGCCGCGGGGGAGGGAGCGGCATCTCCGGGGCCAGCACGGGCGCAATGCTTCCGGCCTTAGGACTGCCACACGGCAGTGCTCCACAAATGCTGGCGGACTGCTGACCCTTCTCCCAAAGGAGGCTCGAGCTGCTTCTCCATCTCCGGGTCTTTTCCCGGGCTGGCTTCTTTGGGTCGGCAGCCAGTCAGAACCACACTGGGGACTGCGATGTTCTAAGATCGAAGGCCTTGGAAGGGACCCCGAGGGCTCCTCTCGGTGTTACCGCGT
The DNA here is from genome assembly GCF_016432865.1 of Antechinus flavipes. NCBI lineage: Eukaryota > Metazoa > Chordata > Mammalia > Dasyuromorphia > Dasyuridae > Antechinus > Antechinus flavipes. Next base: position 163,257,893 of record NC_067401.1, read on the forward strand.
CCCTTCACTCAGCTTGCTCACTGCCAGATAAGGCGCCGCTCCCCTTCCCCCTCTCTGAGCCAGGGTCTGCTCCTCCCCCCCTCCCCGTGCGCCGTGGCCCAGGCACTAATGCGGACCACTCCAATCTCCTTCTTCCGTGTCAGAGAGGCTCCGGCCCAAACTCAAGGCCATCCGTCCTCCCGGTGGCAGAGCTCTCTAGAACCACTCACTACCTGGAGGGCCCAGTCCCTAACCAGGGCCGAGCAGGCGGCACAAGGAGGCTGGCTGGGAACCAGGGAGGCCTGTTCCGTCCTACATCTGACCTTAAGAGTGATATGATCTGGCCAAGATTCTCAGTTTCCTCCTCAGTAAAATCAGAAGACTAACACTGGCATTATCTTGCTTTGTGCTGATGCACTTACTTTGTAACTCTTAAACCTCCATAAAACGACCTCAGGACAGAATGGGGATGGACTCAGGCTACTGATTGAGGTTAATTTTGGGGGATGTGGTCAAAGGAGGAATCTGGTTTGCTTGACCATGAATTTTTGTTACAATGGTTTTATTTTTCTTCCCTTTTTTTTTTTTTTGACTGAAAATGTGGGGAAGTTGGAAGAAGAGAAGGTGAGTTTTCAGTAACTGAAAAAAAAATTATAAATATATAATGGGGCAGTTTGTTGGTGTAGTGGAGAAAAGGGCCAGCCTTGGAGTCAGGGGAGCTGAGTTGAAATTCACTCATTCACTAGCTGTGATCCTGGGCAAGTCACTTACCTCTCATTGCCTCAGGAAAAAAACGAGGATAACATAGTACAATGGAAAGCAGAGAGCCCAAGTTCAAATCCCAGTTCTTCCATTCACCACCTGGGTGTCCTGGGTTAAACTCTTAATTTCTCTGTACCTCCTCATCAGCTGACTCCTAAGGTCAGCTCTACACTGATCCTCCCAAGCCCCCTCGGTGACACATGTAACCCCAGACCTCTTGGTAGAAAGCCTTCCCCATTTTCTTCTCTGCTCCCCTCTCACTCCCAACCCGGCCCCTCACCTCCTACAGACTCGATGTCCGAGTCAGAGACGTGTGTAATGGAGAATCGGGAGACTGGGCTGGGAGACACAGTGAAGCGGGAAAACTGGACGGGCAGCACCTGCTTCGGTGGGGTGGCCAGGCTGGGCAGCACGGAGTCCGGCACTCCAGGCCCCGGTGAAGACACAAAAGATTTCTTGGCTGGCATTAGCGGGAAATCATCATCCCACTCGAACCCGCCACCTGCAAAGAAGGCTCCATCACTCATCTGTTGCCCCCCCAATGTCCAGGCCTCCCGAAGGTACCACCAGCATGGGGAGGAGGGGCAGAGTAAGGGGGCCTGCTGTGGAGGACACCCAGGACTCCATCCTGCCTTCCCCTACCCCCGTGATGCCCTGAGGAGCTGGTCGAGCCCTCTCAGCATCCCTGAGACCCCAAACTGCATCTTCTTTCTCTCTGATGGATTTCTGCAGCACCTCAGAAAAGAGAGCCACAACTTTAAAAAGCTACGTTTAGAAGCAAGAGGCAGCTGGAATTGGGGCTGTAGGATGGGTGCCCTCATGGGAGGGGCAGCTGTGGCCTACAGGACCCCAAAAACAGACTGGTAAGAAAGGATTACTGGGGAGGAGTCCGGGGAAGAGTGGGTAGGGCCACCTGGCCTGCTAAAGGAGAGTCCTTAACAAAGAGCTCAGGAAGATTACTTTAGAAAAGATGGGGAAAATGGACCAAGGCTCACGCTCCCACTTCCGGCCCAGCCCACCAGGCTCACTCTCTTCAGAAACCGTCCTGTCGGAGAAATTGTCTGCTGTACTGAGTTGGTCCGACGGGCTCAGAGAAGTGGGGCTGCTCGGCAGGAAGGAGGAAGCCACTTCCTTCGTCTCAGGGAAGTGCTGCTCCCCGAGCTCCCTAGTGGGGCTTTCCTGCGTGTCCACAGAGGGAAGGGAAAGAACACAAGGAGCACAAGTGTGAGAGGCCCACCCTGGGCCCTGCTTCCCACCGAGCAATTCCTCCTCCTATCCCACCCAACCTCCCGAGAGCCTGGCAAACGTTGCCCAGAAACCTCGAGGGGACAGCGAGAGGCCATCCTGGCCCACTCTGTCCGGCCCATGATCTGGACTTCCGGCTTTGGGCTGAAGTGTGGAAGTTTTTAGCTCCTTCTCACCCGGAGGCGTCCCAGACAAAGCCAGCCGGTGTCCTTTGCCCCACCTTGTAAGGGTCCCGAGGCAGCCCCAGAGCTTACCTGGTCGAAGAGGTAGACGGTAACATCATCGAAAAAGGAGACGGCCTTTTTCTTGCGGTCCAGGTCCTCGCAGAAGGACTGGGACATGAGGCTGGGCATCTTGAGGAGGCTGCGGAGGTTGCGGGCGCTGTGGCTCTCGGCTACCACAATGGGCACGGCGGCTGGTTCCTCCTCGCTCTCCTCGCTCTGCTCCTGGATGTTGTAGCAGCACAGCTCTTCGTCGGACTCGTCGCTGTCGTCCGAGTCTTCCTCCTCCTCCTCCTCGGCCGGCCGGCTCTCCTTGGCTGCCGGGAGGTCCGACAGGTCCAGGCGCAGAGGCGTCGGCCGTGGGGCCGGCTTCTCCCCCGGCTGGCTTTCGCAGGCGGTGGCTTCCTTCCACTCTTGTGCCTCTGCCCCCCAGGAACCGGGTCCCAAGTGCCCTGGCCCGCCAAGGTGGGGGACAGGCCTGGGGCCTCCTGGGGTTCGCAGCAGCTTTGCGCAGCCCCACTGCCCTCCAAGCTTGGCAGGACAGGAGTCAGGAAGAACAATTTGGATGGAACAGGGGCAGGGGTGGGGAGCGGGGCAGGAGCAGGGACAGCAGCAGGGGCCAGCCCTTCTCCCAGGGCCTTGGGGCTCTCCTGGTCTCCTCCTCCAATGGACCCTGGAGGGGGCTCCCCAGCAGGGGCAGGGGCAGGCTGAGCGCCCGCTTCCTCCGGGGTTGGAGTGTCCCCACTGTGGGGCTGGGGGCCCAACGGGCTGGACTCTGTGTCTCCGGCTCACTGTCGTCCTCCTCCTCCTCCCTCCCCTGGGAGGGCCTCTCGGTCTCTGTGTCATAGTCAGAGAAGTAGGCCGAGTCTCGGTAGGGGTTTTTCTCATTCAGACCGTGCAGCTCAGCACTGATGGAGGACGAAAGCCTCATCTCCAAGGCGGGGCTCTCGTCCTCCTTTCCCAGGGGCCCAAACTCCTCTGGGTCTCGGGGCTCATGGGGTTCTTTGAGCACAAACTCAGGGGACTCGTAGTTCTCCGTGTCGTAGCCACTGTCGAGTGCCCGGGGCTGCCCAGTGGCGGGGTAGGACACTGTCGGGCTGTAGATCTCCCCGCCGTCACTGGCCGTGGATGGGATGTCCAGCGACTCCAGGGAATCCGGCGTTCCCACCTGCTTCTGGAGGGAGCGGAAGGCGGGGGTTGTGTCAGGCTTCTCAATAAGGCAGTCGTTGGAAAAGTCCGTGAAGACCCCGGAGGTGGCCTCCGTCGTGTCCTCGTCCTCGCTACCCGGCCCTTCCAGCTCAGGGAAGCTCCCACTGCTGTCCAGCGTCTGGTCTGGCTCATTGCTGTTACTCTGGCTACAATCCCAGGGCACGGGGGAATCGGGCTTAGGAACAGGGGCCAGACTGCCCGCCGCCCGGGAGAGAAGCAGGGCTCTCCCTTGTGGGGGGGAGGGCAAGGGAGACCGGGCTGGGGAACTGCAAGGGGCCATGGCTTCCTCCGGGGCTTTCTGGTCGGCCCCAGGGTCTACAGCCCTCCTGTCTGCAGCGTCCATGTCTCTCATTGGGGAGGGAGAGGCAGTGACTGGAGCCGGGCCCTCCTCCACCTGGCAGTGTGAGGCAAAGCTAGGCGGGCTCCCCGGCTCCTGCCCGGGGGAAGCTACCTCCGACGCCTGTCCCTCCGGAAGGGGCGGGGCTGGCACGCAGTCCAGGGCAGGGGGCTCACACGGGTCAGCTTCTGTCCCCGGGCGCTCTCCTGATTCCGAGTAGGAATCTATAAAGTGAGCAGCCCAGGAATCAGGGGGGCAGCCACTATTGATGTTGTTATTGGCAGATACGTTTGAGGTCCAGTGTCTCTGCTGGGCAGCCAAGCTTGCCTCCTCGGCGCCCTCCTGGTGGGAGCCGCCGCAAGGCAGACTCTCAGGCTCACCCAGCTCTATCGTGACTGATTCAGGAGGACTGCCCTGTGCCTCCTGTTTCGTCGATTCTCCCACCGTTGCTTCCTGGGCCCCCCCTGGTGAGTCCTGGGGTGCAGCATTCCCCGAGGGGGACACCCCCAATGGGTCCTCAAAAAAAGCCTGGCCGAAGCCTGGAAAGCCCCAGTCTTTGCTGGCGCCCTCCCTGCAATCCCCCAACAAAGTGTCTTCGGTCCGCGAGTCCCCCACAGGGGAAGGCTGATAGCAGAGTGAGTCTTTGCTACAGCTCATGTGGGAGTAGTAGTCAGGGTGGTCCCAGGGCCCCTCCCCACTGGGTCCTTGCCCCAGGAGGGGCTCCATAGTCAGGGACACAGTGGGGCTGCTGTCTGAGTCGTAAGTCCCCCCCACGGGCCCTTCTTTGTCACACCAGGGAGTGGCCACCTCGGGGGACGCCTGCTGGCCCTCGGGGCTGGAGGAGCACATGGTGAAGTCCAGGTCACAGTCAGCCGGTTCTTCAATGCGGATGTAGTACTCGCTGCTCACGGAAGGGCTGTGGGCACTGAGAATGGGCACCACGCCAGGCGGAGGGCACTCGTAGCAGGAAGGGGAGACCCCCAGGCTCAGGTGGCTGGTGGAGGAGCTGGCTGGGTAGTAGAGGTCCTGGTAGTGGGCAGCGTGGCGGGGACTGAGGGTGCCCGCGGGAGTCTGGAAGGCCTCGGCCCGGTTGGGCTCCCACTTGTACTCAAAGTTGAGCCCGTGGCTGGTCTCCATCACGGTTAAGATGTCATCGCCATCTGAATGGAAGCCGTCCCCGGAGAACTGCTCCAGGAGCGGGAAGCTGGAGGACAGCTCAGCCACACTGCCCAGGTGGCCGGCTCCGCCCGTCCCGCTGGGCTTCAGGGACTTCCACCGCTTCTCAAAGTCCTCCTCGGCCTCCGTGGTGCCCTTGGCACACAGGTAGGACAGCAGCAAATGCACCTCCTCTGCGGTGGGCCGCTGCTCCGGCTGCAGCCAGCAGAATTGCATCACCTCATACCTGCGACCCAAGGGAAGAAACGGGTGCTTAGGTCCGTCCCTGGCCTCCCTGCCTCCTCACTCACCCACACGGGGGGAAGGGATGCAGCTGCGATAACCTGGTGCCCTCGGCCATCCCGAGCAGCCTGTGCTGGGATCCCTCCCTCTGGATCCCCGTAACTCACCGCCTCCACCGAGCTCTCAGCACCAGATCCTACATGCGGGACCCTCCAGACAAAGGAGCATGGAGAGCCAGAGGGCACTGAAGCATAGAGAGAGCACGGGGAGAGCGGAGGAGAGCCGGAGGCGACCTCACCCCTCGTGTTACAAACATGGAAACGGAGCCCCCACGGCTGGAGAAGCCGCTGGCCTCTGACACCCCTGCAAGCCCGTCTTGCTCTAGAGGGCCTGCTCCTGGGAAAGCTGGGAATCGGAGCCGAGGCCCCTGGGCCCAGGCTGTGGGACGTGGGGAATGCCACAGACGGCCTCAGAGGCCCATCTCGGAGGCGTCACTGGGGAGTGGGCCCGGAGTAAAGGGAAGCTCTGTGAGTCTCCTCACCAGCGGTCTGAGAGCGACAGCTTCAGCTGGGGCTTGGGTAACTTGAGCTGCTGCTCCTTGATAGCGTAGGTAAGCACCTGGCGGTCAGAGTAGTGGTGATAGGGCTGGGCCCCCAACTCAAACAGCTCCCAGATGGTCACGCCCAGCGACCTGCAAGGGGGGAAAGGGGGGAAATGGAAGCAGGCCGTGAGACCGCAAGCCACTCAGTGCTCAGGCCAGAAAAACAGACAAGCAATTAGCAACTGCCTTTCACTGAAAAGCCTAAGTGGTTTCTTTGACTGGACCCTTCCCTGAGTAGGCCTGTGGAAGAAAAAACAAGTTTGAAAAAAAATAGCTAGCATTTAGATAGTGCTTTAAAAGGGCTGCAAAGGACCTCGCAAATATTATCTCAGTTGGGCCTTAAAATAGCGCTGAGAGGTGGATGATTACTATCCCTGTTTTAAATTGAACAAGTGAGGGCGGACAAAGCTAATGTCTTGCCCAGAGTCACCACATCATCACCACTAACATTTCTATCACGCTTATGTTCCAGGCACTGTGCTAAGTGCATTATGTGTATTATTGTGCTGGGGACTGCCAACAGCCTCCGTGGGCAAGTATTATTTTTCTCCCCATTTTGCAGTGACTTGCCCAGGATCGCACAGCAAGTAAGGATCTGAAATGGTTCTAGAGCTCAGATCTTCCTGACACACTCTACCTGGGGCAGAGAACCCAACCTGGACAACAATTTCAAAGCCAAAGATTATTCCAACGGGAAGGGATGTAGGGGTACCCAGGACTCAGCAGTCTGCCTCTAAGATGATTCCCTCCTGACCTAAGTCCCACGGGAACCTTGCGGCCCTGGGGAAGTACCTTGTCTTGGGTCAGGCAACCCCTCAGGAGCAGAACAAAGATTTCTGGGCCTTTGATCTCTGCAGAGATCTACAAGTTCTTTCTTCTTTTCTTTTTAATTTTTCAATAGTATTTTATTTTCCAAATACATGTAAAAACAGATTTCAACATTCATTTTTGTGGGACTTTGTGTTCCATGTTTTTCTCTCTACGTCTCTTACCGGTCCCTTCCCCACAGAGCAAGTAATCTGATATAGGTTATATATGTTCAGTCTTTTTAAACATATTTCCATATGTGTCATGTTGTACAAGAAAAATCAAACAAAAGGGAAAAAAAACATGAAAATACTGTCCTTTGATTCATATTCGGCCTCCCATAGTTCTCTCTCTGGATGTGGATAGCATTTTCCATCTAAAGGGTTCTTTCTTATGATGATGTCCAAGTCTCCTTTCTTCTTACAGAGTTCCTACATGACTCCTCATTCTATATCATGAAGCAAAACAGAACATGCCTGGTGCCTCTTTTCCAAAATAGCTCTTCAATTATACAATTCAACATTTATTAAATGCCTATTTTGTACGTGGCATTTTGCTTAGCACAGGTGAAAAATTACAGTCTTTTAAAAATAAGATCCTCAGGGATCTTATGCTAACAGGGAAGACACAAGACACCCAAATAATCTGGATAAAAAGTAAAATATAATGGCTAAGTAGCACAGTGTAGTAGAGTGCTGGCCTTAGACATTTATTCTGTGACCCTGGGCAAATCACTTTAACCCTGTTTGCCTCAGTTTCCTCATCTGTAAAATGAATGGAAACACTCCATAACCTTGCCAAGAAAACCCCAAAACAGGATCATTTAGAGAGACACACAACTGACTCACCAAAAATAGCACATAGTCAATAGAGACATCATTAATTTGAGGGAGGGATTACTTTTAGCTGGAATGTTTAAGTTAATAAATTTGTTTATTGTTAATCATTAATGTTGATTAATAAATTGTTTATTGATTGATTGTCAATGATCTTGAACTACACTGGAGGCTTGATGAGTGGAGAATCATAGAATATGAGAATTGTTGTGATGATAGGACAACAGGACTTGGCAAATCTCTAAATGTGAGGGGGTAGGAAAGACATGATAATGATTTAGAATACAAGAGTTACTTTTTTCGGGGGGGGAGAATCTATTTTTGGATACGTTGAGTTTGAGGTTCTGGCCATCTAGGTAGTTCAATGGATAGAACACATGTTCAGATCTCGAGGTCACAGCTGTATGATCCTAATTAATGTCTATCTGCCTTAGTTTCCCAAATTGCAATATGGGGATAATAATAGTATTCCATGGTTGTTGTGGAGACAAAATGAGATAACACTTGTAAAGAGTTGTAAAGAGTCTCAAAGTGTATAAATACCAGATATCAAAATGAAGTTGATTATGAAGGTGAAGATGATGATGATGATGATGGCTATGTATGTCCACATGGATTTGTCTGGATGTGACTATCATAGGGACATGAATACATACATTTATATTCTCTTCTCTACACCATTTTCCAAGGGAGATTTTGATTCTTTGCAGGAAAGAAAGGGGGATTCTCAAAGATTGTTAGCTCAGGAGAAATGCTTTTTAGGCTCAAACTGAATAGCTGATTGCTATCCTTTATTGGGAATGAGTAATCTAGGATATACTGCAACATATTTAACATGTATAGGACTGCTTGCCATCTTGGGGGGGGGGTGGAGGGAGGGAGGGGAAAAAATGAAACATAAGCGAGTGCAAGGGATAATGTTGTAAAAGATTACCCTGGCATGGATTCTGTCAATACAAAGTTATTATTAAATAAAATAAAATTTTAAAAAAAAAGAAGAAAAAGCAAACCAAGCTGCTCCCCTAATCTGAAATTCTTCCTTTATATCTCTTTGTGGCTTTGCTGACAGGGTGAA
>NC_067401.1:163266862-163308842 GCF_016432865.1 Antechinus flavipes
CATTGAGAAGAACCAAGCCTTTCATAATTGATCATTGCACATTCTTGCTGTTACTGTGCACAATGTATTCCTGGTTCTACTTGTTTCTAGGGCTTTCTAAAATCAGCTTTTTCATGATTTTTACAGAGTGATAATATTACGCTATCTTCATATACCACAACAATGAGTTGTTTTAATTTGCATTTTTCTAATCAATAGTAATTCAGAGCATTTTTCATGATTATAAATGTCTTTAATTTCATCATCTGAAAATTGTCTGCTCATATCCTTTGATAGTCATTGATAAATATCAATGTAACCAAGTAGAATTTGCCAACTGCAATGACAAATAATGTTTCATTCTTGGATCAACTCAAAATAGCTCAATTAATAAAATACTGAAATATTTGTATAAATTCTACATGTATACATTCTACAAACTCCTTGAAATTTTACCTAGAAAACAGAATATTCATAGTATTCTCAATAATGCTATTATGATTATATTTTAAATCCCATTAATATGTTAGTTTTCTGTTTTATCTTTTACTTTTGAGAAATTTTGATTCATATGGTATCATAAGTATTATGATTTCCCTACTATTCTAGTTCACAGAAAGGTTTTTTCAAAAGTATATATTTTTTTCTAAGAAGAAAATTATATTTACATTTTAAATTTAATGTGAACAATATATTAATATTTTCTGGAAGACTTCTGATTTCTATATTTATTTAATTACACAAATAGCTTCACTGACATTGTAAGAATATATCTGAAAATTGTGATTACTTTCTGATAAATTAAAGTTTTTATTTGAGCTTGAAAATGTATAGTTTTAGTCATTTTCCTCCTTTCACTTTGTGGTATCTTCTATAAATCATTTCAATTTTCCATCTGATATGCAAATAATGGAAAAGAATAAGAACATCAAAAAGTAATATATACATATACATATACACTGAAATTATTATTACTGCTTTGGCTGCATCCCATAAATTTTGGTATGATGTCTCACCGTTGTCATTATCTTGAGTGAAATTATTGCGTCTATAATTTGCTGCTTCACCCAATAATTCTTTTTTTTTTTTTTTTTTTTTTGTTTGTTTGTTTTCCCAGTTGTTTTTTTTTTTATTTAAATTTTTTTATTTAATAATTACATTATATTTACACTCATTTCTGTTCCGATTTTTTTTCCCCTCCCTCCCTCCACCCCCTCCCCTAGATGGCAAGCAGTCCTTTATATGTTGGATATGTTGCAGTATATCCTAGATACAATATATGTTTGCAGAACCGAACAGTTCTCTTGTTGCGTAGGGAGAATTGGATTCAGAAGGTTTAAATAACCCAGGAAGAAAAACAAAAATGCAGATAGTTCACATTCGTTTCCCAGTGTTCTTTCTTTGGGTGTAGCTGCTTTTGTCCGTCATTTATCAATTGAAACTCAGGTCTCTTTGTCAAAGAAATCCACTTCCATCAAAATATGTCCTCATACAATATCGTTGTCGAAGTGTATAATGATCTCCTGGTTCTGCTCATTTCACTTAGCATCAGTTCATGTAGGTCTCTCCAAGCCTCTCTGTATTCATCCTGCTGGTCATTTCTTACAGAACAATAATATTCCATAACATTCATATACCACAATTTACCCAGCCATTCTCCAATTGATGGGCATCCATTCATTTTCCAGTTTCTAGCCACTACAAACAGGGCTGCTACAAACATTTTGGCACATACAGGTCCCTTTCCCTTCTTTAGTATTTCTTTGGGATATAAGCCCAATAGAAACACTGCTGGATCAAAGGATATGCACATTTTGATAATTTTTTGGGCATAATTCCAGATTGCTCTCCAGAATGGTTGGATTCGTTCACAACTCCACCAACAATGCATTAGTGTCCCAGTTTTCCCGCATCCCCTCCAACATTCATCATTATTTTTTCCTGTCATCTTAGCCAATCTGACAGGTGTGTAGTGGTATCTCAGAGTTGTCTTAATTTGCATTTCTCTGATCAATAATGATTTGGAACACTCTTTCATATGAGTGGTAATAGTTTCAATCTCATCCTCTGAAAATTGTCTGTTCATATCCTTTGACCATTTATCAATTGGAGAATGGCTTGATTTCTTATAAATTTGAGTCAGTTCTCTATATATTTTGGAAATGAGGCCTTTATCAGAACCTTTAACTGTGAAAATGTTTTCCCAGTTTGTTGCTTCCCTTCTAATCTTGTTTGCATTAGTTTTATTTGTACAAAGGCTTTTTAATTTGATGTAATCGAAATTTTCTATTCTGTGGTCAGTAATGGTCTCTAGTTCATCTTTGGTCACAAATTTCTTTCTCCTCCACAAGTCTGAGAGATAAACTATTCTATGTTCCTCTAATTTATTTATAGTCTCGTTCTTTATGCCTAGGTCATAGACCCATTTTGATCTTATCTTGGTATATGGTGTTAAGTGTGGGTCCATGCCTAATTTCTGCCATACTAATTTCCAATTATCCCAGCAGTTTTTATCAAATATTGAATTCTTTTCCCAGAAGTTAGGGGCTTTGGGTTTGTCAAACACTAGATTGCTATAGTTGACTATTCTGTCTTGTGAGCCTAGCCTTTTCCACTGATCCACTAATCTATTTCTTAGCCAATACCAAATGGTTTTGGTGACTGCTGCTTTATAATATAATTTTAGATCAGGTACAGCTAGGCCACCTTCATTTGATTTTTTTTTCATTAATTCCCTTGAGATTCTCGACTTTTTATTGTTCCATATGAATTTTGTTGTTATTTTTTCTAGATCAATAAAATATTTTCTTGGAAGTCTGATTGGTATAGCACTAAATAAATAGATTAGTTTAGGGAGTATTGTCATCTTTATTATGTTCGCTCGGCCGATCCAAGAGCACTTAATATTTTTCCAATTATTTAAGTCTGACTTTATTTGTGTGGAGACTTTTTTATAATTTTGCTCATATAATTCCTGACTTTCCTTTGGTAGATAGATTCCCAAATATTTTATGGTATCAACAGTTATTCTGAATGGAATTTCTCTTTGTACCTCTTGCTGTTGGGTTTTGTTGGTGATGTATAAAAATGCTGAGGATTTATGGGGATTTATTTTGTAGCCAGCTACTTTGCTAAAATTATGAATTATTTCCAATAGCTTTTTGGTAGAATCTCTGGGGTTCTCTAGGTATACCATCATATCATCTGCAAAGAGTGATAGTTTGGTTTCCTCATTGCCTACTCTAATTCCTTTTATATCTTTCTCGACTCTTATTGCCGAGGCTAGTGTTTCTAATACGATATTAAATAATAATGGTGATAGTGGGCAACCTTGCTTCACTCCAGATCTTACTGGGAAAGGTTCCAGTTTTTCCCCATTGCATATGATGCTTACTGATGGTTTTAAATATATGCTCCTGACTATTTTAAGGAAAAGTCCATTTATTCCTATGCTCTCAAGTGTTTTTATTAGGAATGGATGTTGGATTTTATCAAATGCTTTTTCTGCATCTATTGAGATGATCATGTGGTTTTTGTTTGTTTGGTTATTGATATAGTCAATTATGTTAATAGTTTTCCTAATATTGAACCAGCCCTGCATTCCTGGTATAAATCCTACTTGGTCATAGTGTATTATCCTGGTGACAATTTTCTGTAATCTTTTTGCTAATATTTTATTTAAGATTTTAGCATCAATATTCATTAGGGAGATTGGTCTATAATTTTCTTTCTCTGTTTTCAGCCTACCTGGTTTAGGTATCAGTACCATATCTGTGTCATAAAAGGAGTTTGGTAGGACTCCTTCAATCCCTATTTTTTCAAATAGTTTATATAACATTGGAGTTAATTGTTCTTTAAATGTTTGGTAGAATTCACATGTAAATCCATCTGGTCCTGGGGATTTTTTCTTAGGGAGTTGATTGATAGTTTGTTCTATTTCTTTTTCTGAGATGGGACTGTTTAGGATATTTACTTCTTCCTCTGTTAGTTTGGGCAAGCTGTATTTTTGGAGGTATTTTTCTATTTCATTTAAGTTGTCGAATTTATTGGCATAAAGTTGGGCAAAGTAACTCCTAATTATTGCTCTAATTTCCTCTTCGTTAGTGGTGAGTTCTCCCTTTTCATTTTTAAGACTAACAATTTGATTTTCCTCTTTCCTTTTTTTAATCAGATTTACTAAGGGTTTGTCTATTTTGTTGGTTTTTTCATAGAACCAACTCTTAGTTTTATTAATCAATTCAATAGTTTTTTTACTTTCAATTTTATTGATCTCACCTTTTACTTTTAGAATTTCAAGTTTAGTGTTTGACTGGGGGTTTTTAATTTGTTCCTTTTCTAGCATTTTTAATTGCAAACCCAATTCATTGACCTTCTCTTTCTCTATTTTATACAAATAGGCCTCTAGAGATATGAAATTTCCCCTTATTACCGCTTTGGCTGCATCCCATACATTTTGGTATGATGTCTCATTATTATCGTTTTCTTGGGTGAAGTTATTAATTATGTCTATGATTTGCTGTTTTACCCAATCATTCTTTAGTATGAGATTATTTAGTTTCCAATTATTTTTTGGTCTACTTCCCCCTGCTTTTTTGTTGAATGTAATTTTCATTGCATCGTGGTCTGAAAAGGATGCATTTACTATTTCTGCCTTACTACATTTGAGTTTGAGGTTTTTATGTCCTAATATATGGTCAATTTTTGTATAGGTTCCATGAACTGCTGAAAAGAAAGTGTATTCCTTTCTGTCTCCATTACATTTTCTCCAGAGATCTATCATATCTAGCTTTTCTAGTATTCTGTTTACCTCTTTGACTTCTTTCTTATTTATTTTCTGGTTTGATTTATCTAATTCTGAGAGTGCAAGGTTAAGATCTCCCACTATTATAGTTTTACTGTCTATTTCTTCTTGCAGCTCTCTTAGTTTCTCTTTTAAGAATTTAGATGCTACCCCACTTGGTGCATATATGTTTAATATAGATAGTGCTTCATTATCCATGCTACCCTTTAGCAAGATATAGTGTCCTTCCTTATCTCTTTTAATTAGGTCAATTTTTGCTTTAGCTTGATCTGAGATCAGGATGGCTACCCCTGCTTTTTTGACTTCACCTGAAGCATAGTAGATTTTGCTCCAACCTTTTACCTTTAACCTGCATGTATCTCCCCGTTTCAGGTGTGTTTCCTGTAAACAACATATTGTAGGATTCTGGCTTTTAATCCATTCTGCTAACCGCTTCCTCTTTATGGGGGAGTTTACCCCGTTCACGTTTATGGTTAGAATGACCAATTCTGTATTACTTGCCATCTTGTTAACCCGGTTTATGCTTTCCTCCCTTCTTTCCCCTTTCCCCCCCTTCCAAGTATTAAGCTTGTGAGCACCCCTTGCTTCTCACAGCCCTCCCTTTTTAGTGTCCCTCCCCCCGCCTTAGAGTTCCTCCCCCTATCTTACCCCTTTCCCTCCCAGTTCCCGTATTCCCTTCCGCTTAGCTTATTCCTTCCCTTTCCACTTTTCCCTTCTCACTTTTCAATGAGATGGGAGAAGTTTCACCATAGATTGAATATGTCTTAAGATTTTTCACTTAAAGCCAATTCTGAAGGCAGTAAGATACCCACTATATTCATCCCCCTCCATTCTTTCTCTCAGATATAATAGGTTTCCTATGCCTCTTCATGAGATGTACTACCCCCACTTTACCCTTTTTCTGGTACAATGTCCTTTCCACATCAATTTCTAGAACAAGGTATACATGTATTCTTTATACATCTATATAGTCAAAATATAGTTCCCAAGATTAATCTTTACCTTTTTAGATTTCTCTTGAGTTCTATATTTGTAGATCAAACTTTTTGTTAAGTTCTGGTTTTTTCATCAGAAATAGATGAAATTCGCTTACTTCGTTGAATGTCCATCTTCTTCCCTGGAAAAAGATGCTCATTCTCGCTGGGTAAGTTATTTTTGGTTGCATACCAAGTTCCTTAGCCTTTCGGAATATCATATTCCAGGCCCTTCGATCTTTTAATGTGGATGCTGCCAGATCCTGGGTGATCCTTATTGTGGCTCCTTGATACTTGAATTGGGTTTTTCTAGCCGCTTGCAATATTTTTTCTTTCACCTGAGGGTTCTGGCATTTGGCCACTATATTCCTTGGTGTTTTGATTTTAGGATCCCTTTCAGTGGGTGATCGATGAATCCTTTCAATGTTTATTTTTTCCTCTGTTCCTATGACTTCTGGGCAGTTCTCTTTGATGATTTCCTGGAAGACAGTGTCCAGGCTTTTTTTTCATCATGTTTTTCTGGGAGTCCAATGATTCTCAGATTGTCTCTCCTGGATCTGTTTTCCAGGTCTGTTGTCTTCCCAGAAGGTATTTCACATTTTTCTCCATTGTTTGATTTTTTTGGATTTGCTTGACTGATTCTTCTTGTCTCCTCGAGTCATTCAATTCCACTTGTTCAATTCTGATTTTCAGTGAAGTATTCTCTTCACTCACTTTTTTTAAAATCTTTCTCTAATTGTCCAATTGAGTTCTTTTGTTCTGTGGAATTTTTTTCCATTTCGCCAATTTTGTTTTTTAGAGAGCTGTTTTCTGTTTCCAGTTCACTAATCCTATTTTTCAAGGATTTTACTTCTTTATCCACTTTCTCTTTAACTTTCTCCAGACTCTTTTCCCATTTTTCTTCTAGCTCCCTTGTGAGAGCCTTTTTAATCACTTCTATGAGGTTCATCTGTGCTGAGGAACAGATGATTTCCTCCTTTGGGGAATCACCTGGGGACTGCCTGTTTTTAGTCTCCTCAGGATTTAGAGTCTGCTCTCTATCTGTATAGAAGCTGTCAAGGGTTAAAGTCCTCTTCAGCTTCTTGCTCATTCTGTCTATTAATCAGAGATAAACTACCAAAGAAAAACAGAAAAAACTGGAGTCTTTCTTTGGGGGGGGGGCTGGGTGTGTTATCGAGCTTCCTCTACAGACTGCGGGGGGCAGCAGTGAGGCACTAGCAGGACTGTGCTGCGCCTGCGCTCTGAGATCCCAAAGCGTGCTGAGTCACTGAGGGGAGGGAAGGGGGGGGCGGCCAGGTCCTGAGAGACTCCAGCTGTTTGGGATTGTGTTCTTCAGCCCCGGTGTTTTTAGCTTCTCTGCTGGGCTGTTGACTTGCTGCAGGTTCCAAACCTGTAGCGAAGCTCTCCCTGCAGAGACGGCTACGATCACTCCCCACCCCCTCTCAGCTCTGCTCCCGTGCTCTCACTGCCGCTGCCCTCAGCCTGCGCCCGATCTAAAACCGCCCCAGCCCTCCAGTAAAGACAGACCTTTCTTGGCGGATCTCAAGGATGGCTTCTCTTGGTAACTATTTGTGGGTTTTTTTCAGTCAAGCATTGATTCAGAGGCTTGTAATGAAGTGGATAGTGAGAGAAAGCGCGGAGCTTATGCAACTGTGAGCCTCCTCTCCGCCATCTTAACCGGAAGTCCAATAATTCTTTAAGATGAAGTTATTTAGTTTCCAATTACTTTTTGGTCTATTTACACCTAACTTTTTGTTGAATATAGTTTTTATTGCATTGTGAGCTGAAAAGAAAGCATTTACTATTTTTGCCTTCCTGCATTTAATTTTAAGGTCATTATGTCCTAATATATGGTCAATTTTTTGTAGGTACCATGAACTGCTGAGAAGAAAGTATACTCCTTTCTGTCACCATTCAGTTTTCTCCAGAGAGCTATCATACCTAATTTTTCTAATATTCTATTTACCTCTTTAATTTCTTTCTTATTTGTTTTGTGATTTGATTTATCTAAATCTGAGAGTGCAAGATTGAGATCTCCCACTATTATAGTTTTGCTGTCTATTTCTTCTTGCAACTCTCTTAACTTCTCCTTTAGGAAGTTAGATGCTATACCACTTGGTACATATATGTTTAATACTGATATTTTTTCGCTTCCGGTTATGATGGCGGAGAGGAGGCACACAGCTGCATAAGCGCCACGCTTTCTCTCACTATCCACTTCATTACAAGCCTCTGAATTAATGCTTGACTGAAAAAAAACCCACAAAGAGTTACCAAGAGAAGCCATCCTTGAGATTCTCCAAGAAAGGTCTGTCTTTACTGGAGGGCTGGGACGGTTTTAGATCGGGCGCAGGCGGCGGGCAGCGGCAGTAGAGCACGGGAGCAGACGGGAGAGGAGGTGGGGAGTGATTGCAGCCATCTCTGCGGGTAGAGCTTCGCTACAGGTTTGGATACTTTGCCCTGGCAGCAAGTCAGCAGCCCAGCAGAGAAGCTAAAAACACCGGGGCTGAAGAGTGCCACCCCAAACAGCTGGAGTCTCCCGGGACCTGGCCGCCCCCCCTTCTTCCCCCCTGACAGTGACTCAGCACGCTCTGGGATCTCAGAGCGCAGGTGCAACACAGTCGGGCTAGTGCCTCACTGCTGCCCCCCGCAGTCTGGAGAGGAAGCTCGATAACATACCCAGCCCCTCCCCCAAAGAAAGACTCTAGTTTTTTCTGTTTTTCTTGGCTAGTATGTCTTTGATTATTAGACAGAATGAGCAAGAAACTGAAGAGGACTTTAACCCTTGACAGCTTCTATACAGATAGAGAGCAGACTCTAAATCCTGAGGAGACTAAAAACAGGCAGTCCCCAGGTGATTCCCCAAAGGAGGAGATCATCTGTTCCTCAGCACAGATGAACCTCATAGAAGTGATTAAAAAGGCTCTCACAAGGGAGCTAGAAGAAAAATGGGAAAAGCAGAGTGAGGCTTGGCAAAAGGAGAGAGAAGCTTGGGAAAAGGAGAGGGAGGCTTGGCAAAAGAGCCTGGAGAAGTCAGTTAAAGAGAGAGTGGATAAAGAAGTAAAATCCTTGAAAAATAGGATTAGTGAACTGGAAACAGAAAATAGCTCTCTAAAAAACAAAATTGGTGGAATGGAAAAAAATTCCACAGAACAAAAGAACTCAATGGGACAATTAGAGAAAGACTTTTAAAAAGTGAGTGAAGAAAATACTTCACTGAAAATCAGAATTGAACAAGTGGAATTGAATGACTCGAGGAGACAAGAAGAATCAGTCAAGTAAACCCCAAAAAAATCAAATAATGGAAAAGAATGTGAAATACCTTCTGGGGAAGACAACAGACCTGGAAAACAGATCCAGAAGAGACAATCTGAGAATCATTGGACTTCCAGATAAACATGATGAAAAAAAGAGCCTGGACACTATTTTCCAGGAAATTTCAAAGAGAACTGTCCAGAAGTCATAGGAACAGAGGAAAAAATAAACATTGAAAGGATTCATAGATCACCCACTGAAAGGGATCCTAAAATCAAAACACCAAGGAATATAGTGGCCAAATGCCAGAACCCTCAGAAGAAGGAAAAAATATTGCAAGCGGCTAGAAAAACCCAATTCAAGTATCAGGAGCCACAATAAGGATCACCCAAGGATCTGGCAGCATCCACATTAAAAGATCGAAGGGCCTGGAATATGATATTCCGAAAGGCTAAGGAACTTGGTATGCAACCAAAAATAACTTACCCAGAGAGAATGAGCATCTTTTTCCAGGGAAGAAGATGGACATTCAACGAAGTAAGCGAATTTCATCTATTTCTGATGAAAAAACCAGAACTTAACAAAAAGTTTGATCTACAAATATAGAACTCAAGAGAAATCTAAAAAGGTAAAGATTAATCTTGGAAACTATATTTTGACTATATAGATGGATAAAGAATACATGTATACCTTGTTCTAGAAATTGATGTGGAAAGGACATTGTACCAGAAAAAGGGTAAAGTGGGGGTAGTACATCTCATGAAGAGGCATAGAAAACCTATTATATCTGAGAGAAAGAATGGAGGGGGATGAATATAGTGGGTATCTTACTGCCTTCAGAATTGGCTTTAAGTGAAAAATCTTAAGACATATTCAATCTATGATGAAACTTCTCCCACCTCATTGAAAAGTGAGAAGGGAAAAGTGAAAAGGGAAGGAATAAGCTAAGCGGAAGGGAATATGGAAACTGGGAGGGAAAGGCGTAAGATAGGGGGAGGAACTCTAAGGAGGGGGAAGGGATACTAAAAAGGGAGAGCTGTGAGAAGCAAGTGGTGCTCACAAGCTTAATACTGGGAAGGGGGGAAAGGGGAAAGAAGGGAGAAAAGCATAAACCGGGGTTAACAAGATGGCAAGTAATACAGAATTGGTCATTCTAACCATAAATGTGAATGGGGTAAACTCCCCCATAAAGAGGAAGCGGTTAGCAGAATGGATTAAAAGCCAGAATCCTACAATATGTTGTTTACAGGAAACACACCTGAAGCGGGGAGATACATGCAGGTTAAAGGTAAAAGGTTGGAGCAAAATCTACTATGCTTCAGGTGAAGTCAAAAAAGCAGGGGTAGCCATCCTGATCTCAGATCAAGCTAAAGCAAAAATTGATCTAATTAAAAGAGATAAGGAAGGGCACTATATCTTGTTAAAAAGTAGCATGGATAATGAAGCACTATCTATATTAACCATATATGCACCAAGTAGTGTAGCATCTAAATTCTTAAAAGAGAAATTAAGAGAGCTGCAAGAAGAAATAGATAGTAAAACTATAATAGTGGGAGATCTTAACCTTGCACTCTCAGAATTAGATAAATCAAACCACAAAATAAATAAGAAAGAAGTCAAAGAGGTAAGTAGAATACTAGAAAAGTTAGATATGATAGATCTCTGGAGAAAATGTAATGGAGACAGAAAGGAATACACTTTCTTTTAAGCAGTTCATGGAACCTATACAAAAATTGACCATATATTAGGACATAAAAACCTCAAACTCAAATGCAGTAAGGCAGAAATAGTAAATGCATCCTTTTCAGACCACAATGCAATGAAAATTACATTCAACAAAAAACCAGGGAGAAGTACACCAAAAAATAATTGGAAACTAAATAATCTCATACTAAAGAATGATTGGGTGAAACAGCAAATCATAGACATAATTAATAACTTCACCCAAGAAAACGATAATAATGAGACATCATACCAAAATGTATGGGATGCAGCCAAAGCGGTAATAAGGGGAAATCTCATATCTCTAGAGGACTATTGGTATAAAATAGAGAAAGAGAAGGTCAATGAATTGGATTTGCAACTAAAAATGCTAGAAAAGGAACAAATTAAAAACCCCCAGTCAAACACTAAACTTGAAATTCTAAAAATAAAAGGTGAGATCAATAAAATTGAAAGTAAAAAAACTATTGAATTGATTAATAAAACTAAGAGTTGGTTCTATGAAAAAAACAACAAAATAGACAAACCCTTAGTAAATCTGATTAAAAAAAGGAAAGAGGAAAATCAAATTGTTAGTCTTAAAAATGAAAAGGGAGAACTCGCCACTAACGAAGAGGAAATTAGAGCAATAATTAGGAGTTACTTTGCCCAACTTTAGGCCAATAAATTCGACAACTTAAATGAAATAGAAGAATGCCTCCAAAAATATAGCTTGCCCAGACTAACAGAGGAAGAACTAAATATCCTAAACAGTCCCACCTCAGAAAAAGAAATAGAACAAACTATCAATCAACTCCCTAAGAAAAAATCCCCAGGACCAGATGGATTTACATGTGAATTCTACCAAACATTTAAAGAGCAATTAATTCCAATGCTAAATAAACTATTTGAAAAAATAGGGATTGAAGGAGTCCTACCAAACTTCTTTTATGACACAGACATGGTACTGATACCTAAACCAGATAGGCTGAAAACAGAGAAAGAAAATTATAGACCAATCTCCCTAATGAATATTGAACGCTAAAATCTTAAATAAAATATTAGCAAAAAGATTACAGAAAATCATCACCAGGATAATACACTATGACCAAGTAGGATTTATACTAGGAATTCAGGGCTGGTTCAATATTAGGAAAACTATTAGCATAATTGACTATATCAATAAGCAAACAAACAAAAACCATATGATCATCTCAATAGATGCAGAAAAAGCATTTGATAAAATCCAACATCCATTCCTAATAAAAACACTTGAGAGCATAGGAATAAATGGACTTTTCCTTAAAATAGTCAGGAGCATATATTTAAAACCATCAGTAAGCATCATATGCAATGGGGAAAAACTGGAACCTTTCCCAGTAAGATCTGGAGTGAAGCAAGGTTGCCCACTATCACCATTATTATTTAATATCGTATTAGAAACACTAGCCTCGGCAATAAGAGTCGAGAAAGAAATTAAAGGAATTAGAGTAGGCAATGAGGAAACCAAACTATCACTCTTTGCAGATGATATGATGGTATACCTAGAGAACCCCAGAGATTCTACTAAAAAGCTATTGGAAATAATTCATAATTTTAGCAAAGTAGCTGGCTACAAAATAAATCCCCATAAATCCTCAGCATTTTTATACATCACCAACAAAACCCAACAGCAAGAGATACAAAGAGAAATTCCATTCAGAATAACTGTTGATACCATAAAATATTTGGGAATCTGTTTACCACAGTTAAGTCAGGAATTATATGAGCAAAATTATAAAAAAGTCTCCACACAAATAAAGTCAGACTTAAATAATTGGAAAAATATTAAGTGCTCTTGGATCGGCCGAGCGAACATAATAAAGATGACAATACTCCCTAAACTAATCTATCCATTTAGTGCTATACCAATCAGACTTCCAAGAAAATATTTTATTGATCTAGAAAAAATAACAACAAAATTCATATGGAACAATAAAAAGTTGAGAATCTCGAGGGAATTAATGAAAAAAAAAATCAAATGAAGGTGGCCTAGCTGTACCTGATCTAAAATTATATTATAAAGCAGCAGTCACCAAAACCATTTGGTATTGGCTAAGAAATAGATTAGTGGATCAGTGGAAAAGGCTAGGTTCACAAGCCAGAATAGTCAATTATAGCAATCTAGTGTTTGACAAACCCAAAGCCCCTAACTTCTGGGAAAAGAATTCATTATTTGATAAAAACTGCTGGGATAATTGGAAATTAGTATGGCAGAAATTAGGCATGGACCCACACTTAACACTATATACCAAGATAAGATCAAAATGGGTCCATGACCTAGGCATAAAGAACGAGATTATAAATAAATTAGAGGAACATAGAATAGTTTATCTCTCAGACTTGTGGAGGAGAAAGAAATTTGTGACCAAAGATGAACTAGAGACCATTACTGATCACAAAATAGAAAATTTTGATTACATCAAATTAAAAAGCCTTTGTACAAATAAAACTAATGCAAACAAGATTAGAAGGGAAGCAACAAACTGGGAAAACATTTTCACAGTTCAAGGTTCTGATAAAGGCCTCATTTCCAAAATATATAGAGAACTGACTCAAATTTATAAGAAATCAAGCCATTCTCCAATTGATAAATGGTCAAAGGATATGAACAGACAATTTTCAGAGGATGAAATTGAAACTATTACCACTCATATGAAAGAGTGTTCCAAATCATTATTGATCAGAGAAATGCAAATTAAGACAACTCTGAGATACCACTACACACCTGTCAGATTGGCTAAGATGACAGGAAAAAATAATGATGAATGTTGGAGGGGATGCGGGAAAACTGGGACACTATTGCATTGTTGGTGGAGTTGTGAACGAATCCAACCATTCTGGAGAGCAATCTGGAATTATGCCCAAAAAATTATCAAATTGTGCATACCCTTTGATCCAGCAGTGTTTCTATTGGGCTTATATCCCAAAGAAATACTAAAGAAGGGAAAGGGACCTGTATGTGCCAAAATGTTTGTAGCAGCCCTGTTTGTAGTGGCTAGAAACTGGAAAATGAATGGATGCCCGTCAATTGGAGAATGGCTGGGTAAATTGTGGTATATGAATGTTATGGAATATTATTGCTCTGTAAGGAATGACCAGCAGGATGAATACAGAGAGGACTGGCGAGACTTACATGAACTGATGCTAAGTGAAATGAGCAGAACCAGGAGATCATTATACACTTCGAAAACGATATTGTATGAGGACATATTTTGATGGAAGTGGATTTCTTTGACAAAGAGACCTGAGTTTCAATTGATAAATGACGGACAAAAGCAGCTACACCCAAAGAAAGAACACTGGGAAACGAATGTGAACTATCTGCATTTTTGTTTTTCTTCCCGGGTTATTTATACCTTCTGAATCCAATTCTCCCTATGCAACAAGAGAACTGTTCGGTTCTGCAAACATATATTGTATCTAGGATATACTGCAACATATCCAACATATAAAGGACTGCTTGCCATCTAGGGGAGGGGGTGGAGGGAGGGAGGGAAAAAAAAATCGGAACAGAAACGAGTGTCAATATAAAGTAATTATTAAATAAAAATTAAAAAAAAAAAGGGATTCTGACTGTTTCACTATGATAGGAATATTCCCTTGAGTCAGAGAAGCTCATAAAAATGAAAAGGACAAGTGCAGGAGCTGCTCCCCACCAAAGAGATTGTTTTGCTCCTTCCAAATTCTACATGACTTTAGTTAATGATCTCTTTTTTTCTGGGAGATTTTCAGGAGATAACAAGCTGCTGATTGAGTGTATATTGAAGGTAAGGAAAGAAAAACAATATGGGTTTGAAGAAGCTGAGGCAGGTTGAGACATTATGAATTTGCCAAGGCTCACAAAGCTAGTCAAACGTGAGAATGGACTTGATGTGAGGTCTTCCTGATTCTGAGCTCTGGATCTTTGCATTGTACAGTTCCAGCACTGTGGATAATAATCAGGATAATAATTAGGTGAATAGAAAGGAAAGAGTATTAAGGAAGACAGAGAAGAAGACAAGGAGAACAATTGCCCTATCGATAAAGAAAGCCATATAACTGTTCTTGATTGGACATGTCTCAGAGAGAGGAAAAAAGAAAGGTGAATCAAAAAGGTTTTGAGAGAAACATATCAATTTCTTCTTATCTATCCACTCTGAACACAAAAATATTTTTCCTTATTAATGCACAGTCAAACAGAGACCAAAAATTTAAAAGTTTAGCTTTGAGAGATATTTTAAATCTTTGGCAAAGATACAATGTAGGTGGAAGAGTGGCAAAAATATTTAGTGAGAATGAATAGGAAATATATAGTTTGAAACCTCAGGAAGGGAGAGTATGGCTTGTATTCAGGGTACTAAGTATCTGACAAGCTTTCTCTGTCTGAACAAATACTTCACCCTGCAATGCCAGAGGTGACTGGAGGGAGGTAAGTGGTATAAAGAAAAAATGGTGTTTTGTGATGTCAGTTCTACCTCAGACTTCCTTACAAAAATAAAATGTCAGGATTCTCCACAGTCCTTTTGTATGCCTGCAAGACTGAGTGATAGTGAGCAAGTGAGAGAGAGAGGAGACAGAAAGAGACAGAAACGAAGAGAGAGGAAGAGGGAGAAATGAGGAGGGAGAGAAGAAATAGGAGGAAAGAGGAGAGAGAAAAGAGAGGAAGATGGAGATGGAGAAGGGAGAAAGGAGAGAAGAAAAGAATGGAGGAAGAAGAGAGGAGAGAAGAGAAAGAGGGAGGTATGAGAAGGAGGAAAGAGGAGAGAGGTGCAGGAGAGAAAGGAGGAGCAATAAAGAGGAGAGAGGAGGAGGAGGAAGAGAACTACCTCCCTGACATAGGCTTTAGGGACTCCATCAAGGCACCAGGCAGAAGAAGCTCATCCTACTCTCCTGAGAAATGAAGCCAGCCTTAGCCTTGGCACCCAGCTCTGTGGCTCATTGGATGCTAAGGGTATCAAAGACCAAATGTATTGTCTGTCCTCTTTTGTCCTATATTGTTATCCTATAGTAAGTGTTGTATTGTTTGGACATTAAAATATAATTTTAATTTGGGGGGGTGTTTAGTAAAATTATTTATTTTTAACATGCATTGCTTTATGAATCATGTTGGTAGAGAATAATCAGAACAAAATTATATAACCATGGGAGAGAGTAAAAAAAAAAAGTGAACAAAGTATATGGTGCTTTATATTCTTTCTCCTTAATTCTTTCTCTGAATACAGATGGCATTTGCTTTCCAGAGTGTATTAAGATTGCTTTGGATCACTAAAGCACTGAGAAGAACCAATTCATTCCTAGCTGATTATCTTTTTTTTTTTTAATTTTTATTTAATAATTACTTTATATTGACACTCGTTTCTGTTCCAATTTTTTTCCCTCCCTCCCTCCACCCCCTCCCCTAGATGGCAAGCAGTCCTTTATATGTTGGATATGTTGCAGTATATCCTAGATACAATATATGTTTGCAGAACCGAACAGTTCTCTTGTTGCATAGGGAGAATTGGATTCAGAAGGTATAAATAACCCGGGAAGAAAAACAAAAATGCAGATAGTTCACATTCGTTTCCCAGTGTTCTTTCTTTGGGTGTAGCTGCTTTTGTCCGTCATTTATCAATTGAAACTCAGATCTCTTTGTCAAAGAAATCCCCTTCCATCAAAATATGTCCTCATACAATATCGTTTTCGAAGTGTATAATGATCTCCTGGTTCTGCTCATTTCACTTAGCATCAGTTCATGTAAGTCTCGCCAGTCCTCTCTGTATTCATCCTGCTGGTCATTTCTTACAGAACAATAATATTTCATAACATTCATATACCATAATTTACCCAGCCATTCTCCAATTGACGGGCATCCATTCATTTTCCAGTTTCTAGCCACTACAAACAGGGCTGCTACAAACATTTTGGCACATACAGGTCCCTTTCCCTTCTTTAGTATTTCTTTGGGATATAAGCCCAATAGAAACACTGCTGGATCAAAGGGTATGCACAATTTGATAATTTTTTGGGCATAATTCCAGATTACTCTCCAGAATGGTTGGATTCGTTCACAACTCCACCAACAATGCAATAGTGTCCCAGTTTTCCCGCATCCCCTCCAACATTCATCATTATTTTTTCCTGTCATCTTAGCCAATCTGACAGGTGTGTAGTGGTATCTCAGAGTTGTCTTAATTTGCATTTCTCTGATCAATAATGATTTGGAACACTCTTTCATATGAGTGGTAATAGTTTCAATTTCATCCTCTGAAAATTGTCTGTTCATATCCTTTGACCATTTATCAATTGGAGAATGGCTTGATTTCTTATAAATTTGAGTCAGTTCTCTATATATTTTGGAAATGAGGCCTTTATCAGGACCTTTAACTGTGAAAATGTTTTCCCAGTTTGTTGCTTCCCTTCTAATCTTGTTTGCATTAGTTTTATTTGTACAAAGGCTTTTTAATTTGATGTAATCGAAATTTTCTATTTTGTGATCAGTAATGGTCTCTAGTTCATCTTTGGTCACAAATTTCTTTCTCCTCCACAAGTCTGAGAGATAAACTATTCTATGTTCCTCTAATTTATTTATAATCTCGTTCTTTATGCCTAGGTCATAGACCCATTTTGATCTTATCTTGGTATATGGTGTTAAGTGTGGGTCCATGCCTAATTTCTGCCATACTAATTTCCAATTATCTCAGCAGTTTTTATCAAATAATGAATTCTTTTCCCAGAAGTTAGGGGCTTTGGGTTTGTCAAACACTAGATTGCTATAATTGACTATTCTGGCTTGTGAACCTAGCCTTTTCCACTGATCCACTAATCTATTTCTTAGCCAATACCAAATGGTTTTGGTGACTGCTGCTTTATAATATAATTTTAGATCAGGTACAGCTAGGCCACCTTCATTTGATTTTTTTTTCATTAATTCCCTTGAGATTCTCGACTTTTTATTGCTCCATATGAATTTTGTTGTTATTTTTTCTAGATCAATAAAATATTTTCTTGGAAGTCTGATTGGTATAGCACTAAATAAATAGATTAGTTTAGGGAGTATTGTCATCTTTATTATGTTCGCTGGGCCTATCCAAGAGCACTTAATATTTTTCCAATTATTTAAGTCTGACTTTATTTGTGTGGAGACTTTTTTATAATTTTGCTCATATAATTCCTGACTTAACTGTGGTAAACAGATTCCCAAATATTTTATGGTATCAACAGTTATTCTGAATGGAATTTCTCTTTGTATCTCTTGCTGTTGGGTTTTGTTGGTGATGTATAAAAATGCTGAGGATTTATGGGGATTTATTTTGTAGCCAGCTACTTTGCTAAAATTATGAATTATTTCCAATAGCTTTTTAGTAGAATCTCTGGGGTTCTCTAGGTATACCATCATATCATCTGCAAAGAGTGATAGTTTGGTTTCCTCATTGCCTACTCTAATTCCTTTAATTTCTTTCTCGACTCTTATTGCCGAGGCTAGTGTTTCTAATACGATATTAAATAATAATGGTGATAGTGGGCAACCTTGCTTCACTCCAGATCTTACTGGGAAAGGTTCCAATTTTTCCCCATTGCATATGATGCTTACTGATGGTTTTAAATATATGCTCCTGACTATTTTAAGGAAAAGTCCATTTATTCCTATGCGCTCAAGTGTTTTTATTAGGAATGGATGTTGGATTTTATCAAATGATTTTTCTGCATCTATTGAGATGATCATATGGTTTTTGTTTGTTTGGTTGTTGATATAGTCAATTATGCTAATAGTTTTCCTAATATTGAACCAGCCCTGCATTCCTGGTATAAATCCTACTTGGTCATAGTGTATTATCCTGGTGATGATTTTCTGTAATCTTTTTGCTAATATTTTATTTAAGATTTTAGCGTTCAATATTCATTAGGGAGATTGGTCTATAATTTTCTTTCTCTGTTTTCAGCCTACCTGGTTTAGGTATCAATACCATGTCTGTGTCATAAAAGGAGTTTGGTAGGACTCCTTCAATCCCTATTTTTTCAAATAGTTTATATAACATTGGAGTTAATTGTTCTTTAAATGTTTGGTAGAATTCACATGTAAATCCATCTGGTCCTGGGGATTTTTTCTTAGGGAGTTGATTGATAGTTTGTTCTATTTCTTTTTCTGAGATGGGACTGTTTAGGATATTTAGTTCTTCCTCTGTTAGTTTGGGCAAGCTATATTTTTGGAGGTATTTTTCTATTTCATTTAAGTTGTCGAATTTATTGGCATAAAGTTGGGCAAAGTAACTCCTAATTATTGCTCTAATTTCCTCTTCGTTAGTGGCGAGTTCTCCCTTTTCATTTTTAAGACTAACAATTTGATTTTCCTCTTTCCTTTTTTTAATCAGATTTACTAAGGGTTTGTCTATTTTCTTGGTTTTTTCATAGAACCAACTCTTAGTTTTATTAATCAATTCAATAGTTTTTTTACTTTCAATTTTATTGATCTCACCTTTTATTTTTAGAATTTCAAGTTTAGTGTTTGACTGGGGGTTTTTAATTTGTTCCTTTTCTAGCATTTTTAATTGCAAACCCAATTCATTGATCTTCTCTTTCTCTATTTTATACAAATAGGCCTCTAGAGATATGAAATTTCCCCTTATTACCGCTTTGGCTGCATCCCATACATTTTGGTATGATGTCTCATTATTATCGTTTTCTTGGGTGAAGTTATTAATTATGTCTATGATTTGCTGTTTCACCCAATCATTCTTTAGTATGAGATTATTTAGTTTCCAATTATTTTTTGGTCTACTTCCCCCTGCTTTTTTGTTGAATGTAATTTTCATTGCATCGTGGTCTGAAAAGGATGCATTTACTATTTCTGCCTTACTGAGTTTGAGGTTTTTATGTCCTAATATATGGTCAATTTTTGTATAGGTTCCATGAACTGCTGAAAAGAAAGTGTATTCCTTTCTGTCTCCATTACATTTTCTCCAGAGATCTATCATATCTAACTTTTCTAGTATTGTATTTACCTCTTTGACTTCTTTCTTATTTATTTTGTGGTTTGATTTATCTAATTCTGAGAGTGCAAGGTTGAGATCTCCCACTATTATAGTTTTACTGTCTATTTCTTCTTGCAGCTCTCTTAGTTTCTCTTTTAAGAATTTAGATGCTACCCCACTTGGTGCATATATGTTTAATATAGATAGTGCTTCATTATCCATGCTACCCTTTAGCAAGATATAGTGTCCTTCCTTATCTCTTTTAATTAGGTCAATTTTTGCTTTAGCTTGATCTGAGATCAGGATGGCTACCCCTGCTTTTTTGACTTCACCTGAAGCATAGTAGATTTTGCTCCAACCTTTTACCTTTAACCTGCATGTATCACCCCGCTTCAGGTGTGTTTCCTGTAAACAACATATTGTAGGATTCTGGCTTTTAATCCATTCTGCTAACCGCTTCCTCTTTATGGGGGAGTTTACCCCATTCACATTTATGGTTAGAATGACCAATTCTGTATTACTTGCCATCTTGTTAACCCTGGTTTATGCTTTTCTCCCTTCTTTCCCCTTTCCCCCCCTTCCCAGTATTAAGCTTGTGAGCACCACTTGCTTCTCACAGCTATCCCTTTTTAGTATCCCTCCCCCCACCTTGGAGTTCCTCCCCCTATCTTACCCCTTTCCCTCCCAGTTCCCGTATTCCCTTCTGCTTAGCTTATTCCTTCCCTTTTCACTTTTCCCTTCTCACTTTTCAATGAGGTGGGAGAAGTTTCATCATAGATTGAATATGTCTTAAGATTTTTCACTTAAAGCCAATTCTGAAGGCAGTAAGATACCCACTATATTCATCCCCCTCCATTCTTTCTCTCAGATATAATAGGTTTCCTATGCCTGTTCATGAGATGTACTACCCCCACTTTACCCTTTTTCTGATACAATGTCCTTTCCACATCAATTTCTAGAACAAGGTATACATGTATTCTTTATACATCTATATAGTCCAAATGTAGTTCCCAAGATTAATCTTTACCTTTTTAGATTTCTCTTGAGTTCTATATTTGTAGATCAAACTTTTTGTTAAGTTCTGGTTTTTTCATCAGAAATAGATGAAATTCGCTTACTTCGTTGAATGTCCATCTTCTTCCCTGGAAAAAGATGCTCATTCTCGCTGGGTAAGTTATTTTTGGTTGCATACCAAGTTCCTTAGCCTTTCGGAATATCATATTCCAGGCCCTTCGATCTTTTAATGTGGATGCTGCCAGATCCTGGGTGATCCTTATTGTGGCTCCTTGATACTTGAATTGGGTTTTTCTAGCCACTTGCAATATTTTTTCCTTCATCTGAGGGTTCTGGCATTTGGCCACTATATTCCTTGGTGTTTTGATTTTAGGATCCCTTTCAGTGGGTGATCGATGAATCCTTTCAATGTTTATTTTTTCCTCTGTTCCTATGACTTCTGGGCAGTTCTCGTTGATAATTTCCTGGAAAATAGTGTCCAGGCTCTTTTTTTCATCATGTTTTTCTGGGAGTCCAATGATTCTCAGATTGTCTCTCCTGGATCTGTTTTCCAGGTCTGTTGTCTTCCCCAGAAGGTATTTCACATTTTTCTCCATTGTTTGATTTTTTTGGATTTGCTTGACTGATTCTTCTTGTCTCCTCGAGTCATTCAATTCCACTTGTTCAAGTCTGATTTTCAGTGAAGTGTTCTCTTCACTCACTTTTTTAAAATCTTTTTCTAATTGTCCAATTGAGTTCTTTTGTTCTGTGGAATTTTTTTCCATTTCGCCAATTTTGTTTTTTAGAGAGCTGTTTTCTGTTTCCAGTTCACTAATCCTATTTTTCAAGGATTTTACTTCTTTATCCACTCTCTCTTTAACTTTCTCCAGGCTCTTTTGCCAAGCCTCCCTCTCCTTTTCCCAAGCTTCTCTCTCCTTTTGCCAAGCCTCACTCTGCTTTCCCCATTTTTCTTCTAGCTCCCTTGTGAGAGCCTTTTTAATCACTTCTATGAGGTTCATCTGTGCTGAGGAACAGATGATCTCCTCCTTTGGGGAATCACCTGGGGACTGCCTGTTTTTAGTCTCCTCAGGATTTAGAGTCTGCTCTCTATCTGTATAGAAGCTGTCAAGGGTTAAAGTCCTCTTCAGCTTCTTGCTCATTCTGTCTATTAATCAGAGACAAACTACCAAAGAAAAACAGAAAAAACTGGAGTCTTTCTTTGGGGGAGGGGCTGGGTATGTTATCGAGCTTCCTCTACAGACTGCAGGGGGCAGCAGTGAGGCACTAGCAGGACTGTGCTGCGCCTGCACTCTGAGATCCCAGAGCGTGCTGAGTCACTGTGGGGGGGGAAGGGGGGGCGGCCAGGTCCCGAGAGACTCCAGCTGTTTGGGGTTGTGTTCTTCAGCCCCGGTGTTTTTAGCTTCTCTGCTGGGCTGCTGTCTTGCTGCTGGAGTAAAGTATCCAAACCTGTAGCGAAGCTCTCCCCGCAGAGACGGCTGCGATCACTCCCCACCCCCTCTCAGCTCTGCTCCCGTGCTCTCACTGCCGCTGCCCTCAGCCTGCGCCCGATCTAAAACCGCCCCAGCCCTCCAATAAAGACAGACCTTTCTTGGCGGATCTCAAGGATGGCTTCTCTTGGTAACTATATGTGGGTTTTTTTCAGTCAAGCATTGATTCAGAGGCTTGTAATGAATTGGATAGTGAGAGAAAGCGCGGAGCTTATGCAACTGTGAGCCTCCTCTCCGCCATCTTAACCGGAAGTCCCCTAGCTGATTATCACAAATTCTTGCTGTTATTTTGTATAAAGTACTCTTCCTTCTGCTTGTTCTACTCAGTATCAGTTTGTGTAAATCCAAATTAGTATTCTTTGCAGATGATATGATGGTATACTTAGAGAACCCTAGAGAATCAACTAAAAAACTATTAGAAATAATACAC
The DNA here is from genome assembly GCF_016432865.1 of Antechinus flavipes. Classification (NCBI taxonomy): domain Eukaryota; kingdom Metazoa; phylum Chordata; class Mammalia; order Dasyuromorphia; family Dasyuridae; genus Antechinus; species Antechinus flavipes. Next base: position 163,289,476 of record NC_067401.1, read on the forward strand.
AACTTTAGCAAAGTTTCTGGATACAGAATAAATCCATATAAATCATCAGTATTTTTATACATCACTAATAAAACCCAACAACAAGAGGTACAAAGAGAAATTCCATTTAAAATAACTGCCAATAATATAAAATATTTAGGAATCTATCTGTCAAGTTTAAGTCAGCAACTATATAAGCAAAACTACAAAACACTTTCCATACAAATAAAGTCAGCTCTAAACAACTGGAAAAATATACCAACTCCCAAAAAACTGACCTAGAAAAAATAACAACAAAATTCATCTTGAAGAACAAAAGGCCAAGAATTTCAAGAGAATTAATGAAGAAAAAAAAATGAAGATGGCCTAGATAAACCAAATCTAAAACTATATTATAAAGCAGCGGTCATCAAAATCATTTGATACTGGCTAAGAAATAGAGCAGTTGTTCAGTGGAATAGATTAGGTTCACAGAATAAAATAGTCAATGACTATAGCTAGTGTTTGACAAACTCAAAGATCACAGCTTTTGGGATAAGAATTCACTATCTGACAAAAACTGCTGGGAAAATTGGAAACTGGTATGGCAGAAACTAGGCATTGACCCACACTTAATACCACATACCAAGATAAGGCCGAAATGGGTTCGGGATCTGGACATAAAGAATGATAGTATAAACAAAATAGAAGAACGTAACATAGTTTACCTCTCAGATCTGTGGAGGAGAAAGGAATTTGGGGTCAAAGAAGAACTAGAGATCATTATTGATCACAAAATAGATAATTTTGATCATATTAATTTAAAAGTTTTTGTACAAACAAAACTAATGCAGACAAGATTAGAAGAGAAGCAATAAACTGGGAAAACACTTTTACATCCAAAGGATCTGATAAAAGCCTCTTTTCTAACATATATAGAGAATTGACTTAAATTTATAATAGTTCAAGCCGTTCTCCAATTGATAAATGGTCAAAGGATATGAACAGACAATTTTCAGATGAAGAAATTGAAACTATAATCATAAAAAGGAGCTCAAAATCACTATTGATCAGAGAAATGCAAATTAAGATAACTCTCAGATAACACTACATACTTGTCAGATTGGCTAAGATGACAGGAAAAGATAAGTAGGAGGAGTGCAAAGGAGTACAGGATCTGATGGCTTGGAATAAAAACTTGTGCTTGCAAGCTGCTGTGTCTGGGCACTCTGTTGAACACAAGATCCACTGCTCGATGAGGCAGTGGCCAGAGATCTCTGAAGACCTGGGATTAGGTAAGCAGTAAAAAACTACTGTTTCTCGAGGCAGTGGCTGGAGAATTTCAAAGGCCTGAATTTAGGCAAGACGATCAATCAGTAACCTCTGAGGGACAGGTTACAAGTGGCAGCAACAACTCTGAGATACCACTACGCACCTGTCAGATTGGCTAGAATGACAGGAAAAGATAATGTGGGATGTTGGAGGGGATGTGGGAAAACAGGGACACTGATACATTGTTGGTGGAATTATGAATACATCCATTCATTCTGGAGAGCAATTTGGAATTATGCTCAAAAAGTTATCAAACTGTGCATACCCTTTGACCCAGCAGTGTTACAATTATGTTTATATCCCAAAGGGATACTAAAGAAGGGAAAGGGACCTGTATGTGCACGGCTGTTTGTGGCAGCCCTCTTTGTGGTGGCCAAAAACTGGAAACTGAGTGGATGCCCATCAATTGGAGAATGGCTGAATAAATTGTGGTATATGAACATTCTGGAATATTATTGTTCTGTAAGAAATGACCAGCAGGATGATTTCAGAAAGGCCTGGAGAAACTTACATTAACTGATGCTGAATGAGATGAGCAAGACCAGGAGATTATTATATATTTCAACAACAATACTATATGATGATCAATTCTGATGGCCGTGGCTCTCTTCAACAATGAGATGAACCAAATCAGTTCCATTTCTTCAATAATGAATAGTACCAGCTACACTCAGCAAAAAAAAAATACTCTGGGAAATGACTATCAACCACTATGCAGAATTCCCAATCCTTATATTTTTGTCCACCTGCATTTTTTATTTCCTTCACAGGCTAATTGTACATTATTTCAAAGTCCAATTCTTTTTGTACAGCAAAATAACTGTTTGGACATGTATACTTATATGGTATTTAATTTATACTTTAACACATTTAACATGTATTGGTCAACCTGCCATCTTGGGGAGGAGATGGGGGAAGGAGGAGAAAAATTGGAACAAAAGGTTTGGCAATTGTCAATGCTGTAAAATTACCCATGCATATAACTTGTAAATAAAAAGCTACAATAATAATAATAATAATAAAAAGTGGCAGCACAACGTAGACGCAGCACTTTCAGGATTGTCAGGCCCCGCAAGGGAAGTTTCAACAGTCTCATCGAGAGACGAAAAGGCAAAGAAGCATAATGGATCTGGGTCTAAGTTTACCCATGATCATGCCTGATGACACAGCCGAGCATACAGCTCAAGTATATAAGTTTGAGAGCCAGACAGGTGATTCTCTAGCAGAAAACACATCTGATGAGGACCAGGGGGCTTGCTTCTGGGCTTGGAGGCTCCACGTCCATTATGTGCAGCTCAGCAAAAATCAGGAGGACAAGTAAGTTGATTAAGCAATTAAGAAAAAAAAAAGATGCTAGAACCTCGCCTACAGGTCTTGTCAGAGAAGAAACAAAAGATTACTTTACAACAGAACAAGAAGTGCAAGAGTTACAGGTTGAGTTTGAGAAGAAATGAAAAGTAACTTTACAGCAATTAGAACAAGTACAAGAATTCCACCTAAAGGTTGAGTCAGAGAAGAAACAATAGATTACTTTACAGCAGTTAGAACAAAAGGAAGTGAGATTAGAGCCAGAGAGGTGGAAGTTAGGGGGAGAACAACTAATTGAATACAATGGGTTAAAATTGGTTTTAAGGAATCCCACAAGTTAAAACTAGAAGAGATTTTAACTTGTGCAGCCAGACAAGGAATTGTGAGGAGAAAAGCAAGCAAAGAGTTGGTGCCCGAAGGCCCAGAGAGTGCAGCATGTGGGGCAGAGCTAAAGAAGTCTTTTTTAGCATTTTACTGATTTATATAGCGTGCTACTGCTCTAGGTGATCTGCAGAGTTTAGCCATTTAGTAGAGAAAAGAGTTAAGTATCTTAATTACCATGGTGAGTTGAGCAGAAAGGGAATTAAGTGGGTTAAGTATCTTGCTGAAGAGAAGGGGTATGGTCTTTTCCACATTCAAAGCTTGGTTTGGGTTTCAATTCTGCCTACTGCTAAGCATGTGCCCTGAGAGTATTCCCCATCTCCTGATCCTCCTCCCTCAACTAACAACCTGGCCAACAAGAATGAGAGCCCTCTCTCCACAGTGATGTGGAAGAGCTTAGATGGCATCTGGAAGGGCCTGGGTTGGATCATAGGTTGGGGACCCGGATATGCTCTCCTCATATCAGATGCAGACCAGACAGCAGAAGAATGGATCCCAAGCAGGAACATCCATCACCTGGGGAATGAAGAAGAGCAGGATCAGATGATGTCATCGTCCACGACGATGGCCCAGAAGGATCGGCAGGATGTCAGCAGCCCTTCAGACACTGATGATAGCCATGTCCCTCTTGACTATGACACCAAAGATGACAAACGCAGCACCAGTGTCACAGCTGAGTTGGACTTCCCTAGTTGATGCACAATGCCTAGAAGTTGACAAAACTGGACAGTGGACTTGGATGCTTCTCCCACGACCTCCCACTATTCATATGATGGGCTGAGGGGAGGCTTTGCCAGTTTTCCACTTGTAGACAATGCCTTTAAAATAAATACTGGGTTGAACACCATGTTATATTTTCTTGGTTTTGGCCCTTCTTGGGCCTAGTTCTTGCTATTTTACTTTTGTTTGCTTTTGTTGTATTTTTGTATACCTTGTAGTCTCATTAATTAAGCGAGCTATTGTTGATGTCAAAGGTAATTTGATGTGACGAGCAGTACCCACTAAACAAGAAAAGGGAATTGTAAGGTCTGGAAAGGAACCTTACATAGTGCAAGGAGGAAGATGCCTGAGGCATCAAAGATTTTTGTGATCTCTGTAGCTAGTAGGAACTACCTCGTGAGCGGAAACTCTAGCCTCATTGAAAATGCATCATTAATGGGACACGTCTCCTTCTCTTAATGGCTGTGCAAGTGACTTCATAGACCCAATATAAGTAGTGGGGACCAGGAAGAAGGAGTGCAGAGGAGTGCAGGAAGAGTGCAGGAAATGATCGCATGGAATAAAGACTTGAGCTTGTAAGCTGCTGTGTCCCAATGCTCTGTTGAACACAAGAACCACTGCTCAACAAGGCAGTGGCCAGGATCTCTGAAGGCCTGGGATTAGGCAAGACTGGCAATCAGTAACAGCTGAGGGGGAGGCTACACCTACCCCCATAATGTTATACCCTCTTTATTAAGGTAATCCCTTTTCATACTGATCCTATACCTGGGGGATACCCCAAGCTCCTAGGAAATCTTGTGTGAGTCCTCTGAGCTTTGTGCTCTGCAAAATTTCCTTTTCTTATCTCTTGTTGTCCTGCTCCCTTGTTGGGGTATGATTTAATGGTGAAATTGGGTACCCGACTTCCTCTTCTCAGGCTTTGGGTGCACATTTTATACTTCTCTCAAAGCCCTTTCATATTCCATCTGAAATCTGGGAGGAAGTAGATTCCTCTGTGTGGGACCCAGGAATCCCTGGGCGGGCTACTCATGCTACCCCAGTTTTAGTGTGCCTCTGGGATCCCAGCATGTTCCCTCGTAGGTGACAGAAACCAATGAAGCCAGAGGCCAGAGAGGAAATGCAACCCCTCATTGAAAAAAGATTTAAGCACAAGCTTTTAGTTCCTTGTGAGTTTTCCTGTACTTTAGATCTGGAAGATGGTTTTTTGTATAGCACTGCTTAACTTTCTAGGTTCCCGAGGCTACAAAGTGTCTTTGTCTAAGGCCCACATTGCTGATCAGTGCCTCAAGTATTTGGGGGCATAAATTAACTTCCACCTCCCATTCATGCTCAAAAGGAGAAGAAGCAGGTGATCTTGCCACTGCCAGAACCTGCCTCAAAGGAAGCTAAACTGATCTCTGCTCCAGTGTTAGCCCTGCCTGATTTAAATGGGGAAAGGAAGGCAGGTTACTCTGTGGTGAACCTTTGCAACCTTGGAGGCTAAACCCCTCTCCCTGGGACTTCTGCCCAGAGGGCCAAACTCTTTGCCCTCAGCAGAGCTTTAGGATTGGAGAAAGGAAGGAGAATGAACATCTATACTGTCTGCAAGTATGCCTTTCATGTCTTGCATGCTCATGGGGCTATATGGAAAGAAAGGAGATTTTTGACAACCACATATTCCTCTATTAAGAATACAGAAGAAATTCTACAATGACTGAGCGCTGTCCATGGACTTAGAGAGGTTTCTGTTATGGTTTGTAAAGGACACAAGAAAGAAGATTCACTTTAGGTCAAGGGAAAACAGGCTTGCAGACTCAGCTCCCCATGCTGCTGCCCAAATGCCCCTGATGGCAATTTTGATTCCCCAACATCAGACTCCTACACTATAGCCGCCAGGAACAGGTCTTTGCTAAAGAAAGGAGGGTACATCTTTCTCCTTCTGGGTGGTTTCAAAAATCCTTGGGCCAACTTCTAGTCCCAGAAGTCAACCAGTGGAAATTTCTTTTTGGCTTACACTAAGCTACTTACTTGGGAAAGAATGTCCTCTAATCTCTTGGGAAACCAGTTGTTATTGGTCACACAGTTAGACAGGTCTGCTTCCTTCATTCCAGCTTTCTTTTTTGTTATTGGTGTTTTCCTCCACTTTCTCCAAGATAATTGTTTTCTTCCCTACTACTAGTGAGTTTGTTTTCCAGATTCCAAGCCATGAACTTCCCAATTTATACACTGCTAGCTATTTATTCCTAAAACCCAATATTCCCTGGATGCTGCTGCCACCATCAAGTCTCCCCTTCTGAGTCTGGATTTAGTGAGGCAGGAGCAGTTCTACACTCCTTATCAGCCTGAAACAGCTCCAGAAGATGACTTTCCTCCCTTTGCCCCCAAAGATTTTGGGTTTGGATTGCTTGAGGGGTGAGGTGTAAGAAAGTAGCAATTCCTTAGAAGTCCTAAGGCTAGCCAGCCTTGGGAAGGTCACAAAAAATACTGGCCAAAAGCAGTAATTTAATACTGATGCTGTTAGTCTGTAAGCTGTAGAACTCAATGACAGGAACCACCCCACCCTTACCACTCCTCAATTGAACCTCTATACCATAACAGGAAAATAGCAACCTAATCTTTATTTCTCTTTTGTATAAAGCTATCTTCCTGAATCTGACTCTTTGATAAAAACTCCTTTGGAGCTCTGGCTCATTTCAATTGGTGTCCCCTTATCTCTCTGATTCTGACTCTTTGTGTTAAACTCTTTTGGAACTTTAGCTCACTGTCAAGCAGTGTGATTTCTTCTTGCTTCTACCTCTTTGCTTAATATGTAGAAACTTTAACCTACCTTCAAGTAGCATAATAAATTTGTGCTCCTTAACATGGAGACTGAGTATGCAAATTCTTGCACACTCTTATTGAGATGTCTTTCTCCTCAACAAAAAGGTATTCACAGTTTGATAGCCCTTTGGAAATAGTTCCAAATTGCTCTCTATAATGATTGGAACAGTTCACAACTCCACCAACCATATATTAGTGTCCCAATTTTCACACATCCCTCCAACATTTATCATTATCTTGTAATCTTAGTCAATGAAGAGCTTTTATAGTAGAGGGGAAAGGGGGAAGGGGATGGTAGGAATATTTGAACCTCATTTTCATCTAAATTGATTCAAAGAAGGAAGAGTATATGGACAAACTCACTGGGGATAGAAATCTATCTTTTCCAATAAGGAATTGGAATGGAAAAGGAAAAAAACAAAAGAGAACCCAAGATGATAAAAGGGAAGATCAATTAAGGAAGGCAATGGTCAGAAGCAAAATAGAATTTTGAGGAGGGAATGAGATTTTTAAAAATAGAAGCATTAACAAAAGAAAACAGGATGGAGGGAAATACACAGGTAATAATCATAAAGTTTGAAGGATGTGGAAAGTTCTGTTGTTTGAAGTGACCATTTTGTTATAATTATTCTAGAGAAATAGGAGAAATCAGTACCTTTGAAAGAGTTGGACTTGGAGGACTGAAGGACAAAAAGCTTTTCAAATTTGGGATACATTAGAAATTTCCCAAGGAAGTGAAAAATACTACACATACTGTGCCTCTGCCATGTCAAAACCCCCAGTCTATCAGTGGAGTATTGCCATTGATTGGAATCAGTTCCAGACTATTCAAATACTAGCAAGACACATTAAATAATTAAGTAGAACTGAATACCTGCACACTTTTATCATCTGTGCAGCTAGTGCAGAGGTCTATAAAAGAATAGAGGCAAAGAGTGAGAGCATACAAAAACATTAGCACATACATATTTTAGGTTATATGTGTACATTCATTTTTTACATATTTCCATATGAGCCTCTATGTGACAATTTAGGAGAGGAAAATCAGAACAAAAGGGAAAAACCATGAGAAAAAAAAAAAAAACAGAAGAAAAAAGAAGGTGAAAATATATGCTGCTATCTGTAATCATCTCCATAGTTCTCTCTCTGGATGTGAATGGCATTTTTCATCCAAACTTCATTGGAATTGCTTTGGATCACAGAATTTCTGAGAAGAGCCAAATCTATCACAGTTGAATAGCACCCAATGTTATTGTTGCTATGTACAATATATTTCTGGTTCTATTCAGCATTAATTCATGTAAATCTTTCCAGGATTTTAAAATAAGCATACTCATCATTTTTTATGGAACAATAACATTTCCTTACATTAATATATAATAATTTATTCAATCATTTCCCAACTGATAGGCATCCACTCACTTTCCATTTTTTGCCACCACAAAAAGAGCTGCTATGAACATTTTTGTATATATGGGTCCTTTTCCAATATTTTTTATTATTTTTGGGGATACAGACTCAGCACTTCTGGAACAAAAGTTTTAGGAAGGCACAGTTTGATAGCCTTTTGGGCATAGTTTCAAATTGTTCTCCAGAATGGATGGAACAGTTCACAATTCTACCAACAAGATCATTGGTTTTTTTCACCTTCAAAGTAAAGAGGAAGAAAAGAAGGAAAGAAGGAAGGCAGGAAGGAAGGAACGAAGGAAGGAAGGTAGGAACAAAGGAACGAAGGAAAGAAGGAACAAAGGAATGAAGGAAAGAAGGAACGAAGGAAGAAAGGAAGGTGGGAGGAAGAAAGGAAGGGAGGGAGGGTGGAAGAAAGGAAGGTGACCCGTCCAGCAGGTCATCAAAGTGTGGGTCTCGAGGTGGACATTTGCCTGTAAGGCTATTGCCTGAAAAGGGATGGGGTTAGAAATGAGGAGGGAGACGAGCTGAGGTGGAGCAAAGTCTCAGTTTATTGAATGAAGAGGGTCTAGTTAAATATGATTTCTGAGTGGGGGGTTGCAATGTAAAGAATGTCAGACCACAGGTGTGGCTGACATCCTGGGGTATACTCGTTATCTAGATCCTGGGCGGAAATGACCGATTTCTTGGGACACACATTATCTTATCTCAGGAATTTAGGGTGTATTGTTTGTTAACCGCACAGGTAGTCATGTTCTTGGCTTCTTTGTTTTCCTGGGGTGCCCGTAGGCACTAAGGTATAGGAGAGTCTTTTATTCCTGGTCTCTAGCAGGAAAGAAGGAGTGAAAGAGGGAGAGAAGGAAGAAAAAGATACAAATGCATGAAGATTCTGGGTTTTGAGCAGGAGAAACAAAGTGGAATAGAAAATCATGATGAGAGCTGGAAGTTCTCTGAATTCTCTTGCTAGGCAATCAGTGGTTCTCAGAATTGGATTCATTCATGGCTCCTATCAAATTCTTAAGGTAGAGGAAAACAAAGAGATTTCTTTCAACTGCCCAGCTAGATTTATCAATGCCATGCAAATTTAAGGTAGAATCAGAATCAGAAAATCAGTAAACATTTACTAAACCTAGGCATCTTGCTAAGTGTTGAGGATACAAAGAAAGGTGCAAAGATTCATAAGGCAGTCCCTATGCTCAAGGAGATGATTATCTAATGGGAAAAAAAGTACATAAAAAGAAGATGAAAAGCTGATGGGAAGGGATAGGTAGAAAAGAAGAAGGTGGGTCCAAATGTCTACCCTACCAGAGAAGAAGGGGGCTTCTGGAGTGAAAAGTGCTGAAGAGGAGTGAGTTTCAGAATTGATTCCATTTTGCAGAATGGAAATGATGAAAGAGCTGACTGGGAGTTTTGTTGAATGGTAAGTATTGACATTGAAATATCTCAAAATGGTCTATTGTTTCTCAGAGTCAAGCACATAGGAGAGTGTGGAAAGATACAACCTTTTGGTCCATTGTTCCACAGGGCAATATGTTACAAGCCCAGACCATTAGTGAGTTGTGCTTTCTGGTCAAAGACCCAGACAAAAGGTCAGTTGAAGCATCCTCATGTCCAGGATGGGGTAACAAAACAGGGAAGCATGATCTAGTAACCAAAAGGAGATGGGTTCTCAAGATTAGCCACGAAAGCTTTCTGGGATGAGGAAGTCTGAATTATAACCAGGCCATATCAGCAAGCTTGTGGGAGTGTTTCAACAGTCAGGGCTGACTAAATGTATACCAGACTGGTGTCGCAGGAGATAGGCCTGGGACACGGGGGGCATAGGCTCCTCTGGCTATCCAGACAACACTGGATGCTCCAAGACATCTCAGGAGGTACTTTCCATTTTCCATCCATGGAGTAAATAATTGGAGTTATGAACTGTCTAATGTGGTGATATACCTGGATGATATATTTGTCCTTGGGAAGATGCTGGCAGAACATAATGAAAACCTAATGCAATAAATTCTAATTGAGCCAGACGAAAAAGATCTGAAGCTTTTGATCACAAATGTCAGTGTTACAATGTCCAGAATATGGGTTGCACAGTATCTCCAAAAAAAAAAAAAAAAAAGTGAACCTCAACCCACAAAAAACAGAGGTGTTCCTGATTTGACCAGTCCAAAGAGCCTTAGATAGAGATAAAAGTCCTCAGATCTTTTCTAGTATTTGGCATTTTCTATGGCAAGTTGATTTGTTTTTGTTTTTGTTTTTGTTTAATAGCTTTTTATTTACAAGTTATATGCATGGGTAATTTTACAGCATTGACAATTGCCAAACCTTTTGTTCCAATTTTTCCCCTCCTTCCCCTCATCCCCTCCCCCAGATGGCAGGTTAATCAATACATGTGAAATATGTTAAAGTATAAATTAAATACAATATATGTATACATGTCTGAAGTGGAAAAGCATCCCAAAATGGGACCATGAGAAACATAATTTTAAATCCTTGTAGTTAGAAGTTTATTACTAGTTCTTCATTCCCTAATGCAGATGGTATTTTTAACAACCCAGATGTACTGTACTGAGTCTTGAGACCTTGACATCCTGATAAGCTTAAAGAAATGCTGCTTGTTGCTGCCTGAAAATGACCCTTTTAGAGTGATAACTTTTTGCTTCATGTTTAGAACAGAAATTCTTTTATTATGACAAATGTATCAAGAAACATTTTGATGTCTCTCTCTTCTTTCTATAAATATATGGCCCTGAGGCCACTCATTACTGACGCCTTCAGTCTTGGTGTTGGGGTTCAGTTGCTAGCTAGCAATAAATGCTCTTAAAACTTCATTATTTTGGCTGCCCTGTTTTTCTCTCTCCTGGGCACTTCATTTGGAGGTTTCCCAGCGAGATAGTTTTTGTCCTTGTTTCGACAGCCAGTCCTTTTCCCTGGAGGGCAAATGGGGTTATCGGATCTAGAGGATGGCCAAAGAGAGACCTTCCTCAGCCTCAGATCTTGGTAATCCACCTTTGCAGACCAGAGAGAAGACATAAATTTGACTCAATTGGCTTTAAGCATTTTGGGAACTGGTTTATTTCTGGGTGAGTACTCAAGGACTCTAGGTGGTTACGCTGGACACAGCAATAGTAACGCCCACGGCCTCCACAGGATGCTTTCCGAGTGCCCTGGCTGGTTGTCTTTTGTGTTCCGGAATTGTTTGTCTACTGTCTCTTTGTGTTTAAGTGCACTTGTGACTCTCTGGTTCTGTGTGCCAGTGGCATAACTCTGGTTCTGAGGCCTTTTGGCACTATCTGGTTCTCTGGGCATTCTCTGTGAAGGCAGAAAAATGCACCAAACTGGGGCTCAGAAACCTAAAATACTCTGTTTGGTTTCTGGAGGGAGGCTCTCAAGGTGAAACAACTTCCCTCAGGGCTATTCTAAGGTTTCTGAATAGCCTCTAGTTTGTATATGTTAAATGTTTTGTTTAACATTGTAATTGTGCCCCTATGTCTATAGTTTTTGTTCTGTGTTTATGACTTGTCTGTCCGTTGTGTTGATTTAAAGAGCTCTGTTAAGTTTTAAAAACAATGTTAAGAAATTTGGCAATTGGTTATTTCCATATTGCAACTATGCTTGGTATAAAATTTTTCTGTGTGTGATTTTAAACTTTTTAATCTGTTGTACTAATTTGTAAGTAAAAGAACAAAAAACTTGACTATTTTAAACTGGTGGGGAAGTTTTCCCTGAAAAGCAGGTTTTCAAAGTCTGCAAGAGAGGATTAACGGTGATAAAATCTTATGTGCTTAATGCCACCTGGGAAAAAGAAGTTTATGCCAGTGGCCTTGAAACACTCAGGCAGAAGAAAGAAAAAAAATATTTGGTTTGCTTTTGAAACATTGGGTAATTTGTTAACATTATGGGTTATGTTTGCTGAACATGTGGGTTTTATAGTTATTAGCTATTTACTGTATTGTGAATCTTAAAACTTCTAAAAGGAAAAGGAAAAGGAGAATGATGGTGATTTAGGAAACATTGATTTGTAGGAGCAGTTGTAGGTTTGAAGGGTTTTAGGAGAAAGGAAAGAGAAGAGGTGGGGGTAAGAGCAATAGGAGAGGATCTTTTGTCTTCAAAGGTAAAGATTCAACTCACACACACGCCCCCTCTCCTCTGCTTCTGCTACTTTAGCAATGGAGCATCTAATAGAAGGGTTGTTAAAATGTGTTTATAGTGTTGAGGTCTAGCTTCGGGGTACCTAAATGAAATTAGGGCTAAGGTCTAGTGGCAGGTTTGGGATACAGATTCTGTTATGCCACAATTACGCTGGAAAATATCCTCTGGGTATGTTTGCTTAATGTTGTAACTGTGTAGTCTGGTTGGTTATATGTAATCATTGTATCCTAAATGCTTGGGCATCTATTTCGCCTGGTCATCTGTCTGTTACTGGATATTTGTGTTTTGTTCCTTTAAGGTTTCTACATGATAAGTGGACAATTAACAGGGGTCTGTAAGACTGCAGCCGTTTGCTTGGCCTGTAAAGCAAACTCATTTCTTCACATAGGAAACTGCTGGCCAATTATTTTGGCCTCCTCATGTTTTGCAACAGTCTGAACTGAGTCTTTCTATCCGAGACTGATCCAATCTTTACGTGTTAGATTTGTGTTTTTGTTCTAGATTTTGGTCAAATTACAGATATTGACTTGCTTCTGGAACCTGGATCAGCTTTGATCAGCTTTGATTGCCAGCATGACGCACCCACTCTGCAAGGAATGAGAACCTCCTATCACTTCACAGCCTGAAGCAGCAGTTTTAAATGAGACCATGGACTGGACCCTGCATCTAGTGTACTTTGGACTGATATGAGGGACCTTGGGAATGGTTGATGACTGACTGTTAAGCCTTGCCTGGATCATCTATTACTGTGTGTTTTAAGACTTGGGATGGGATTTGTTAAAACTGTGTAATTATTGCTGTTATGTTTGAGGGCTTTTTAGGCCTTTTTAGGAAATGCTACTGTATTAGTCTGTTATGTATAGGGATTTTGATTTGCTCTTGGAATTTATATGGGGAATGGTCATTTGATAATTCCTTTCCGTGAGAAAAAAAAGGGGGAGGTAGAGATAGAACATTGGGGAAATTGGTATATTTTTTTTCAATACCTGAAAGAATGGGAACCCCTAGCTTCCTATTCACTTTGCCTTAGGCATTTCTGCCCCACCCCCTATCTCACTAGTTCAGATTGAATTTGGATGCTTTAGTTTTAGAATCCCTTATTTTGTTAAAATTTCCCTGAGTTTTTGAGATTATTTTTTTAGAAAAGTTTTAGAAATCAGACACCTGTCCGTGACACTGGCAGTCTCTCTGATCTGTTTTTCTATTCCTGTAACCCCAGTTCATTAAGTATTTCAGCATTTCAAAGGACCTTGAAGTTTGGCTTGAGGCACCTAAAAAGTTTGGAGTTTGCCTGTCTTGATGGTCTAACTGCATAATCTGCTCAGAAATCTGTATTCTAATAGCAGCCCTGTTTCTCTGGGTGGGGACGGGTGGAGTACTACAAGCCTCATCCTTCCCCCATGGAGAGGGCTGCCTCTCTGAATGGGCCTTGGACCCTGCTGCTTTGTAAGCAGAGACTGAGTTAAGTGCACAAATGACCACAGACCTAACTGTCCATCTAAAACTGGATTCTCTGGCTGAGGTGGTGCTCCAGAACTGTAGAGGACCTGACATGCTTGCAACAAGGGAGCCTTTGTACAGCTGTTAACTCTGGGGTTATCAGGGAGAGACTTGCTCTTGCCATATGAGTCCTTACGTTTTTCTAGTTTTATTTTTGGCTCATTTGCTTTACATAAGGTGGGTCAAAGACCTCCTGGGTATCTAGAGGAAGGTGCTAAGATTCAAAGGTTTGAATATTTAGGAGAAAGAGTGTGGAATGTTATGCCACAGTTCTCTTTAACTGTCCTGACTCAGTTTCCCTGTCTCAGTTTCCTTAACTGTTCTGTCTCTGACCCAGTAAAACTAAGGATTATTCGCTCTCAGGTTATAAATTAGCAAGATAAAAGAGTAGATCTCCTGATTCTTTTATGGATTTACAATATTCCTTTAGAATATTCCAAGATTAACCCATGATATCTTTATTTCTTTGTCTCTGGAATTTTTAGGTTTTATGGCTTCCCCTCCCTGATTAAAAAACTTTCCCTCCCTTTCTCTTCTTTGTCTCCAAAAAGGTATTTAAGAAGTTGGGGTTCCTTCATTCATGGCTGGAGAATGGCATCTGGCAGCTGTATGCTGGACGCTGGATTCTTTGGGTCCTCCAGCCCTGGGACCAATATGGATTCCTTGGTCCCAGTATACTTATCTCTGTCTGACTGGATAATCTGAGACGAGAGTCCTGTCCAGTCAATCTTACTCTCCCATTATTAAAATATTAAAAACTCTCTAATCTCTCTCCTGCCTCAGTTTCTCTGGCATTACAATTCAGCGCAAGGGGGTCTAGTAGAGGCGCGAGTTCCCAATAAAAGCATTTATTGGCCCAGAGAGCTAGATTGATAAAAGAGGTTTATTATTAGATAAGCAAAGTTAAAGTATAGGCGAAGGTAGAGATAAGGAGGGCACTGGACAGAGGGTCCAGTGGACAGAGGGTCCTCACATGGTAGCCATGTTTGGAATCTCTGCAAAGAGGGGTTCCCAGCGTGGCCTTTTTATAATAGGAGACTTGGCTCGAGGGGCTTTCGGATGTAGCCCCAAAGTTGGCTCATATCCGGGTGGGGCTGGGAACAGGTCAGATCTTCTATTGGAATTCAAAGGGACCAGGATTTGTGAGTTAAAGGGCAATTTACATTATTAAGTAGGAGAGGGTGGGAATCTAGAAAGGAATCTTTCCCGCATCAATAGTATATAGCTGAGGGAAAGAAAAGAGTTAAGTAGAAAGATAAAAAGGAAGGGTTTTAATGGAAGGATTTCTTGAGTGGGAACAGGAGGGAATCTTTTGTGCAGATTTAGCTCACCTTCCTTTCCTCCTCTCCTCCCCCTCCCCCCCGCCCACCAAACTAAGTGTGTTCCAGCCTTTTTTTGATCAAGTCGCAGCCGCCTGACAGGAGCAACTGTGATTTTAAAGGGACAGTCTACATTTGTTTTTGTTTTTGTTTTTGTTTTTTGGATACATAATGATTTCCTTGGTTAAGGAATATAATTATAACTGTGATCTATAATTTGATAAAGCTATTTTTAAAAGTTTAATTGATGTTTTAAAGAATCTTTCAGATTCTTTTATGTGGTATTAGGATATTCTGTATGGGATATTCTAAGTTTTAATTGATTGTATTGATTGTATGACCATCATTTAAAGGACTTCTGAAAATAATAGTTTTTTTTCTTTCTCCTTTTGGAAATGTTTCTGTTATAGGCAATATGTAATTTGGAATTTTTCTATGTATTGGGTACTTTAAAGGAAAATTATTTGTATAATGTTCAACTTATGACACTGCCTACTTAGATATCAAAGATGACTTGCGAACTTACTGAAACAAATTTCTTACTGTTACCAATATAAGGTCATGGTAAATACCTGGTTGGGATCTATCTGAAACTTTATTCAATGGAATTTGTTATTGGAGGTAAAATTTGTTGGGCTTGTAATTAATATTTATAGGGAATTTTTAAGCTCCACCCTCTGATGGTTAGTGGGACAATTACCTGGAGTATAAGTGGGTTAAGGCTATTTTATCCTGTGTCCTGTATGTGCTGAAAGATCAGTTTTTAATATTATGTTATACTCATATTTCTGCATTTTTTTTCTCCTCCTGTGTCTAATAGGAGCCAATGGTGAGTAGAATTTGTGAATGCAATTCAATTATATCATACTTTGCTGTTTCCAATCTGGTTATATGTAATCATTGTATCCTAAATACTTAGGCAAATGAGTAGTTAGCCTGGTCATCTGTTACTAGACATTCGTGTCCGGAGATATTCAGGTTTTTATAGGTTTCTAAATGATGAGAGGACAAATAACAGTAGTCTGTGAAACCCAACTGCTGTTTTTATTGGGACTACAGCTGACAGGCATTTGGCTGTCCTGTGAGACAAGCATGTTTTTTTGTTTTTTTCCCATGGGCAGCTGCTGGCCTTCTATTTTGGCCTCCCCACATCTTGCAGCAGTCTTTGTGGACCAGTCTTTCTATCTCAGACTGTCTTCGCCCCTTATCAGCATGAAGCAGTTTTTGGATGAGATGCTTCAACCCCCTGCCCCTGATAGACTGATATGGGGAATTGGAAAATGGTTGATGAATGGCTGTTAAACCCTGAATGGGTCATTTATTACTGTGTGTTGAGATTGGGATGGAAATTGTTAAAATTGTGTAACTCTTGCTGTTGTGTTTGAATGATTTTTAGGAAACCCTACTGTGCTATGTATAGGAATTCACTCTTAGGATTTATATGTGGGATGGTTATTTGACAGTTTATTTGCCTTTTTTTTTTTTTTTTTTTTTGGATGATACATTTGCCTGGGACAAAAGGGGAGGGAAGAAAAGATAGGAAATTGGGGAAAGAGGAAGAATGGGAACCCCTAGTTTCCTGTTCACTTTGCCCTAGGTACTTCTGCCCACCCCCATCTCACTAGTTCAGATTGAATTAGAAGTCCTTTAAGGAGTTCTTTTTCGCTTTTACTCCTTGCTTAAACCTACTGGAATGTGACTGCTGATTATGCTTTAACTTTGAAACCCCTTATTCTGTTGGAGTTGCCCTGGCAGACTCAGTGTTTGGCACTTTTTTTGAAACAACCAGAAATCAGGCATGTTGGGACTTGGCAGTCTCCAGTCCTGTAACCCCAGGTTCTTAACTGGTATCTCAGTCATCTCAAAGGACATTTCAAGCCTCTAAAGTTCGGAGTTTGACTGCCTTGATGGTCTAACTGTGCATACACTCATAACTCTGCTCAGAAATTTGTATCCTGGGTGGGGACAGGTGGAGCTACTCCAGGCCTCACCCTTCTCCCCTGGAGTGGGTTGCCCCTCTGAATGGGCAGCACGACTGTCTTGAGCCCTGCTAATCCCTATATAAGCAGAGACTGAATTAAATGCACAAATGACCACAGACCTAACTCACAGTGAACTGTCCATCTCAAACTGGATTCTCTGGCTGAGATGGTGCTCCATCTGTCATGCTGCAACAGGGAGCCTTTGGGGTTGTCAGGGAGAGACTTGCCCTTGCTATATAAGTCTTTGCATTTTTCTACTTCTATTTTGGTTTATCTGCCTCAAATAGGGATGGTCAATATTATGGTTCTGGGACCTTCCAGGTATCTAGGGGAAGGTAATTCAATGATTTGAACTGTTGTGACACAGTTCCCTAAATGGACCTACCTCAGTTTTCCTGAATTGTTCTGCCTCAATTCCTCTGTTTGCAAGTTCCCCTCTCCTATTCATTAGGACTGTTATAACTTAGGGCTAGTTATTTGTACATATGCCAGCTCCAGATAAGAGGGAGTTCAATGAAACCTATGGACAACCGACCCTCCTACAGGCCTCAAGATCCCCTGGCCTGGCTGATGGCTAGACAGAGCCCTGCAGAAGGACTTGTGATTCTTCCAAGAGCCTTGTGCTATTTTTTGTTTCAGAACTGCACTCTCTAACTCCCTTAGGGGGGACTTGCTTATATGATCTGCTTTCCCATTTCTTTTTTTTGCCTGGGATGAAAACCCTCACTGGAACTGCTGCTCGCAATTGCCTGACCTGTGCCAAGGTAAACCCCACCTGTCCCCACACTGTGTCTGCCATGCGCCCCCGAGGGCTCACACCCGGGAAACACTGGGAAGTTGATTTCACAGACATGGAAGTTTGGGTTCAAGAACATCGTTTTCTTTTGGTATTTGTTGGCACCTTCTCAGGATGGCCTGAAGCCTTTCCTGTGAGGTCCAAATCTGCTTTGATCGTGGCCAAGCTACTTATTTCCGGGTTTGGGCTCCCCTTCTCCCTTGGGTCTGACAATGGCCCAGCCTTCATTTCTAAGGTTGTCTAAAGCCCTCGGGTTCAAGTGGCACCTTCACTGTGCTTATCATGCGCAGAGTTCGGGTCAGGAAGAAAGGATGAATGGGACACTTAAGAAGCACATTTCTAAGCCCTGGTTGGACACTGATGAGACCTGGGTAGGGCTCCTTCCCTTTGCCCTCTTTAGGTCCATAGGATGTGGTGAAGTCAAAGAATATTGGAACAACACTCAAATTTTGTGATTTGGGCAGTCTGGGAGAAGCTACTCACTTTCCGTTAAGAAAATGCCACCTGAAATCGCAGTCGATAAATGAATTTTATCTTTAGAGATAAATCCATTTGACATAGAGACATTTTGCCACAATCTTTCATCCTCTTAGTTTTCCTATGGTCATAGAAGGGAGTCTTTCAGTTGCCTCCCTTTCATTTCTTTCAATGATGAAGAGAGAGGCAAAATGGAATGGAAAAAGGACTTAATAGGGGAGGGGACCTGAAAGAATTGATCACTTTCATCCATTGTGTTGGGGTGGGCTCTACACAGCCATATTAAACACTGAAAAGCAAGGCTTGGGCTGAGCTACATAAGCTATTAGGGCCTTGTGGGTCTGATATTCCTTTAGTTGGGGGGGGGGTAATTGTTGTAATAAAACATTTTTAGCACTTATTTGTTGACATCCTTTACCCCCAGGAAATCTGCAACTTGAATGGGTAGAAGAAACAGGATAGTTCCCAAGGGTGAGAATCAGTCAACCAACATTTAGTAATATTTGTTCAAGAGACAAAAATGTCATCATAACTGGGAAGACAACAAATACATAAACTAGAACCCACCAGAAAAATACAGAATTTCTAGACAGGCACATGAGAAGGCATAATCCTAATAGAACAGTGGGAATCCTTTAGGAAAGAGGTGTACAGGGTCCTGAGGTTGATAGCAAAGTGAGTAAAGGAGAGTAACCTTGTGGGGGAGGAGTGTTGTAGAGGAAGGACTTAGAACCTACATAACTAAATGGATGGAATGTGGGCCAAGTAAGAGAAAAGGGTGGGAGATGCCAGATCCTGCAAAACTGGGTGCCTGGAGTTGAGAATTTCGGACAAGGGGAGAGATTGGGGAACCAAGATTATGCAATGTGTTTTGGACCCATGGATATTCATTTGTAAATTGGGCATCTGATTCAGAATGTGCAACAGATGTCATATGGGAATTGGGGAGCACAGCTGAGGAGGTAGACTAGAGCCCCATCAATATACCTGGGAGTGTTTTGCCTAGAGATGGGGACCTCATGAATTTCCCAGGCATTCATGTAGAATACCATTCATATCCTAAGAGATAAAAAAGGCAAAAAGATGACAAGTGACAGAGACAGAAGGGGGTCACCCCCGGGATCCATGACATGAATATAGATCCAGTCAAAGAGACTAAACGAAAAGCAGGACACACAGTCAGTAAAGAACCCAGAGAGAGCAGAATCGTGAAAACTCTGAAAAGAGAGTCTCCTGAAGGAG
>NC_067401.1:163309342-163370794 GCF_016432865.1 Antechinus flavipes
CAGCATCAGTTCATATAAGTCCCTCCGGGCCTCTCTGAAATCATCCTGTTGGTCATTTCTTACAGAACAATAATATTCCATAATATTCAGATACCACAGTTTATTCAGCCATTCTCCACCTGATGTTCATCCACTCAGTTTCCAGTTTCTGGCCACTACAAAGAGGGCTGCCACAAACATTTTTGTATATACAGATTCCTTTTCCTTCTTTAAGATCCTTGGGGATATATGCCCAGTAGTAATACTGGTGGATCAAAGGGTATTCACAGTTTGATAACTTTGTGAATAAAGTTCCCAATCGCTCTCCAGATTGGTTGGATTCATTCACAATTCCACCAACAATGCATCAGGGTCCCAGTTTTCCCACATTCCCTGCGATATTCATCATTATCTTTTCCTGTCCTCTTAGCCCATCTGAGGAGTATGTAGTGGTAGTGGTTTAGAACACTTTTTCATAGGACTAGAAATCATTTCCATTTCTTCACCTGAAAATTGTTCCTATCCTTGAACCATTTATCGACTGGAGAATGGCTTAATTTCTTATACATAAAAGTCAATTCTCTATACTTTGGAAATGAGGCCTTTATCGGTTCTGCTCATTTCTTTTCTTTTTTTTAATTGGCAGGGTTTTTTTTTTATTATAGCTTTTTATTTACAAGATATATGCATGGACAATTTTTTAGCATTGACAATTGCAAAACCTTTCCAATTTTTTCCCTCCTTCCCCCCCACCCGCTCTCCTAGATGGCAGGTAGACCAATACATGTTAAATATGTTAAAGTACATATTAAATATAATATATGTATATATGTCCATACAGTTATTTTGCTGCCCAAGAAGAATTGGGCTTTGAAATAATTTACAATTTACCTGTGAAGGAAATCAAAAATGCAGGCAGATAAAAATAGAGGGATTGGGAATTCTATGTAGGGGTTCACACTCATATCCCAGAATTCTTAAGCTGGGTGTAGCTGGTTCTATTCATTACTGCTCTATTGGAACTGATTTGCTTCATCTCATTGTTGAAGAGAGACACGTCCATCAGAATTGATCATCATATAATATAGTTGCTGAAGTATACAATGATCTCCTGGTCCAGCTCATTTCACTCAGCATCAGTTCATATAAGTCCCTCCGGGCCTCTCTGAAATCATCCTGTTGGTCATTTCTTACAGAACAATAATATTCCATAATATTCAGATACCACAGTTTATTCAGCCATTCTCCACCTGATGTTCATCCACTCAGTTTCCAGTTTCTGGCCACTACAAAGAGGGCTGCCACAAACATTTTTGTATATACAGATTCCTTTTCCTTCTTTAAGATCCTTGGGGATATATGCCCAGTAGTAATACTGGTGGATCAAAGGGTATTCACAGTTTGATAACTTTGTGAATAAAGTTCCCAATCGCTCTCCAGATTGGTTGGATTCATTCACAATTCCACCAACAATGCATCAGGGTCCCAGTTTTCCCACATCCCCTCCAACATTCCACATTATCTTTCCCTGTCATTCTAGCCAATCAGACAAGGGTGGTATCTCAGAGTTGTCCTCATTTGCATTTCTCTGATTAATAATGACTTGGAGCATCTTTTCATAGGGCTAGAAACAGTTTCAATTTCTTTGACTGAGAATTGTCTCTTCATATCCTTTGACCATTTATCAATTGGAGAATGGCTTAATTTCTTATACATAAAAGTCAATTCTCTATACTTTGGAAATGAGGCCTTTATCGGTTCTGCTCATTTCACTAAGCAGCAGTTCATGTAAGTCTCCCCAGGCCTCCCTGAAATCATTGTACTCATCGTTTCTTATAGAACAATAATGTTCCATAACATTGATATACCATAACTTATTCAGCCACCCTCCCACTGATGGGCATCCACTCACTTTCCAGGTTCTTGTCCCTACAAAAAGGCTGCCACAAACGTTTTTGCACATGTGGGTCCCTTTCCCTCTTTTATGATCTCCTTGGGATACAGGCTCAGCAGAAACACTGCTGGGTCAAAGGATATACATGTATCGATAGCCCTGTGGGCATAGTTCCAAATTGCTCTTCAGAATGGTTGAATTAGTTCAAAATTCCCCCAGCAATGTATCAGTTTCCCAGTTTTCCCACATTCCCTGCGATATTCATCATTATCTTTTCCTGTCCTCTTAGCCCATCTGAGGAGTATGTAGTGGTAGTGGTTTAGAACACTTTTTCATAGGACTAGAAATCATTTCCATTTCTTCACCTGAAAATTGTTCCTATCCTTGAACCATTTATCGACTGGAGAATGGCTTTTCTTGTTATCTTGGCCAATCTGAAGGGTGTGTTGTAGTATTGATTTATAGCACCTTTTCATATGCCTAGAAATCGTTTAGATTTCTTCATCTGAAAATTGTCTGTTCATATCCTTTCACCATTTATCAACTGGAGAATGTAAGCCACTATCCTTTGTATTTTTTTCTCCTTAATTCTTTTGATATTCTTGACTTTTTGTTCTTCTATTTCAATTTTGTGATTATCTTTTCTCCTCTCTATAAAACACGTTTTGGCCCGATTCATTTTTTTGGCGCTGAAGTCATAGACTGACTTAGACAGAATTGTCATTTTTCTCATCTTAACTCAGCCTACCCATGTGCAATTGATATTATCCCCATTGTTTAGATCCAACTTTATCCCTCTGAGAAGGGATTTGTAATTGTGTTCTCATAGTTCTTGGGTTTGTCTTGGTAGTTAGACTCCAAGTATTTTATTTGGCTACATTATTTTATAAGGGATTTCTCTTGCTATCTCTTGCTGATGCCTTTTCTTAGTAACATACAGAAATGCTGATGATTTGTGTGGGTTTATTTTATATCCTGCAAGTTTGCTCAAGCTTTTGTTTCCAGTAGTTTTCTGGATGGCTTTCTAGGATTCTCTAGGATTTCTAGGCTATGTCATCATCTCATCTGCAAAGAATGATAGTTTGATTTCCTCATTGCCTATTCTAATTCCTTTCATTTCTTTTTTCATTTCCTCTTGCTCAAGCCAACATTTCTTCTACATTGTTGAAGAAGAGTGGTGGTAAAAGGGATCCTTGTTTCACCTCTGATCTTATTAGGAATGCACCCAGAGCATTGTCTCAAATAATGCTTGCTGTTTTGGACAGATACAGCTGATTATTTGAAGGAAAGTTCCTTGAAGCCTATGCTAGTTGGTGTTTTTCATAGGAATGGCTGCTGTATTTTCTCAAAAGCTTTTGCTGTATCTGTTGTGATTATCATATGATTTCTATTGATATTGTTATTGATATAGTCAATTATACCAATAATTTTCTTGAGATTGAACCAGCCCTACTACGTTCCTGATACAAATCCTGCTTGCTCATGGTGTATTATCCTGGGGAAAAGTTGCTGCAGACTCTTTTATTTTTTTCATAAAGTTTTTTATTTTCAAAACATATGCACAGATAATTTGACAACAATGTCCCTTGCATAGACTTGTGTTTCAGATTTTCTCCTCCTTCCCCACAACAAGTAATTTTGTGTTTTATATATATATATATATATGTGTGTGTGTGTGTGTGTGTGTGTGTGTGTGTGTGTGTATGTATATATACATATATATATATATATATATATATGATACCACATTAAAATATAAGTTAAATCCAATATACATAAACATATTTATGCAATTCTCTTGCTGTACAGGAGATATCATATCAAAAAAAGAAAGTAAATGAGTCAGAAAACAAAATGCAAACAAACTACAAAAAGAGTGAGAATGTTATATCGAGATCCACATTCAATTTCCACAGTTCTCTTTCTGAATGGAGATGGCTCGCTATATCGCATTGGCATTGGCATCAGTTATCTCAACGTTGGAAAGAGACTCTTTTATCAGAATTGATCTTCGTATAATATTGATGTTGCCATGTACAATGATCTCCTGCTTCTGCTCATTTCACTTAGCATCAATTCGTGCAAGTCTCTCTAGGCCCTTCTAAAATCATTCTGCTGATCATTTCTTATACAACAATAAAATTCCATAACATTCATATACCCTAACTTATTCAGTCATTCTCTAACTGATGGGCATCCACTCAGTTTCCAATTTCTTTGCTGTAATCTCTTACTAATATTTGATGTAAGATTTTCCCATCAAAATGCATTAAGGAGATTGGTCTGGAATTTTTTTCTCTCTTGTGGTTCTTCCTGGTAATTACTCATAGAAGGAATTTGGCAGTATTCCTTCTTGGCCCATTTGCCAAACAATTTACAAAGGATTAGAATTAAGTGTTCTTAGATGTTTGGTACACTTCACTTAGGAATCCATCTCGTCCTGGAGATTTTTTTCTAAAAACTGGCTAGTTCTATTTCTTTTTTCTAATATGGGAATATTTAAGTGATTTACTTCCCCTTCTCTTATTGTTGGCAATTTGTATTATTCTCAATATCATCCATTTAGCACAGTTCTTCAGACTGTTACCTATGGTTGGGCAAAATGGCTCTTTATTATTGCTTTACTTTCTTTGTCCTGATGCTAAGTTCCCCCCTTTTATTTGGGATGCTGGTGATATGGTTTTATTTTTTTGCTTTCCTTTTGCTGATCAAATGAACAGAAAGTATATTTCTTTTGTTGGTGTTTGTTTTTTCCATAAAATTATCTCTTAGTTTTATTAGTTCAATCGTTTCCTAAGTTTCCATTTTATTAATCTCTCCTTGGAATTTCAGAATTTCTAATCCAACAATTAATCCAACATTAATTTGTTGGTTTTTTGTTCTTTTCCCAGCTTGTTGAGTTGCATACCCAAGTCATTGATCTCAAATTTTTATTTGATTCAGCTATTTAGAAATTTTAAAATTTGGCATAAGAACTCAGTGTCTTTGCTGCATATTTCATAGGTTGAAGTACATTGTTTCATTATTGTCATTCTTTTGGACGAAACTATGGGATGTTTCTGTGATTTGTTGTTTGTCCAACTCATTTTTTAGAATTTGATTCAACCATTTTGGAGAGCCATTTGGAAGTAGGCCAGAAGAGCTACAAAACTGGACATACCCTTTGACCCAACAGTGCCAGTTCTGAGTCTGTATTCCGATAAAATCGTGAGAGAGAAAATGGGACCCACATGTGCAAAATAGCTTCTTAACAGCTTGTTTTTGTGGTAGCGAGGAATTGGAAAATGAATAGATACGAATCAGATAGGGAATGGCTGAACAAGCTGTGGTGGTATATGAAGGCAAGGGAATATTAGGACTATATGCAAAATGAAGAACAAG
This sequence comes from Antechinus flavipes, assembly GCF_016432865.1. Lineage (NCBI taxonomy): Eukaryota > Metazoa > Chordata > Mammalia > Dasyuromorphia > Dasyuridae > Antechinus > Antechinus flavipes. The sequence goes on from NC_067401.1 coordinate 163,314,597, forward strand.
CTGATTTTAGCAAGGCCTGGAAAGATTTACACAAACTGAGGTTGAGTGGAACAAATAGAAGGAAGAATAATTTAGGTAAAATAAAGCTAGGAAAGAATTGATCTCAGTGTTTTAGTGATTTAAATAAAGCAATTTCAATAGACTTTGGACAGCAAATGCCATCTGCATTCAGAAGAGGAACTAAGGAGAAAGAATGTAAAGCAACATATGTTATGTTCACTTCTTTTATTTTCTTTTTCTCCCTCCCATGATCATTCCTTTTTGCTCTGATTTTTCTTTCCCCACATGATTCATAGAACAAAGTTTATTAAAAATAAATAAGTTTACGAAATACCAAAAAAAAGTTAAATTCTATTCAATTTTTAATTTTTAAGACACAGTCCAAAAGGATTGTACACCAGAAGATAGTGCCAGTGGAGCCACCTCTGTGCAGCCCTCACATTCAGTTTTTTGTTAAATTGGACTATTCGCTTGAGAACTGGGGGGTCCTTTTCCCAGAAGGGCACAACTCCTTGGGTGGGGAAGATGGCAGACTTGGCCGGTTGGCACAAACTTCTGGTGTTCAGTGGAGCCAAACTCTGTGTAGCCCTCACATTCAGTTTTTAATAAAACTGAACTGTTCTCATGAAATTTGGGGTGCTGTCATTTTCCAATGTCCCATTTTCAACTCATCATCTGGGAAGACGACGGGGGACTTGGCACTTTTGCACAGGCCTGAGGTGTTCAGTCAAGCCAACTCTGTGCAGCCCTCACATTCCGTTTTTTTTAGTGGAATTGCAGTGTTAGCTTGAGAGTTCGGGGGGTCCTTTTGCTATAAGGGTGGAATGTGTTGCGTGGAGTGTGTGTTTAAAAGCCTTGAAGAGGCTTGCAGAGGTCTGTTTTTTGGTAGATATGTGAAAAGTAGTTAGTGAAGAGAGAAACATGGCAGATGTATTGGAGTGAGAAGTCGAGATGACATAGATCCTGGAGAAAGAGATGAAGATTGGATAAAAGACATAGGTAGAGGCTTATACTTTGGAAGAATCTGGAATATCCTTCCTTCTGAAATAAGAAGGAAGGAAGAGAAAATGGGTATTTTGAGGAATTTTTAATAGCATTTTTTTCTAATTACATATAAAGATTGTTTTTAACATTGGTTTTGTCAGATTTTGAATTCCAAATTTTTTTCTTTCTCTGTCCCTTCCTGCGCCCTTCCAAAAACCGTAAGCAATTTGATATAGGCTATGTGTGCAAAATATTCAAATATATTTCCATATTAATCATGTTATGAAAGAAGAATCAGAACGAAAGGGAAAAACCACAAGAAAGAAAAGTTTACCGTGAAAATAGTATGTTTCAATCTGCATTCAGACATTATGATTCTTTCTTTGGATGAGGATGGCATTTTCTATCACAAGTCTTTGGCATCATCTTGGATCATTGGGTTGCCAAGCAGAGCTATGTCTACCATAGTTGATCATCATACGATCTTGCTGTTATTATGTAAATATTCTCCTGGTTCTGCTTACTTCACTTAACATCAGTTCATTTAAGATCTTCCAGATTTTCCAGAAATCCACTTGCTTTGAGGTAGAGAGTTGAAGGAGCTGGCTTCAATCTCCTTTGTGCAAAGTCATTTCAAAAAGCATATTTTATTCTCTTTATTTTGAAACAGGTAACTTCAATATGGATATTAGATTGAGCGATCATGCAACAAATGGGATCTTCTCTCCCTGTGGCCCTCTCTATGATGCTAACTCTCCCTGAGTACCAAGCCCCTTGGTGCCCCTGCTGAAACCTTCTCTCCTGTCTGTCACACTGTCTGATGCTCACTTTTTCTCTTCTCCCCATCCCTTTTTCCTTCCTCATCCATCCTTATATGTCGACCAGACACCAGTGTCGAGACCCTACTGAAGGAAAATCCTGCTGTTGTAAGCAGAGAACTCCAGGCCTCCTGACATCTTCCAAGGCTTTGTGCCAAAAGTAAGAAAAACCCAGCGAAGGAAGTGGCTGCGTCCTAGCTACAGAATTGTCTTGTCAGACCAAGAGTTGTGCTAAGGGGAAATGTATTTAATTTGTATTTAAATATTTAAAGACGGAAGAAAGAAGCGTACAGAGGGCGAGGTCATTCCTTTAATACTAGTATCATTGGAAAGAAACAAAATGAACTCAAAACTCAGCAATGAATTAGGGAAACCTAACCCAGTCATAAATCGTGGGAATCAGTCTGAAGATATCTTCTCGTGATGGTCCATGAATGTGGGATGTGGCAATGTCACTTATCTCTTTTTCTCCCTTTCTTACTCTCTCTCTTTCACTGTGTGTGTCTGTCTGCCTGCTTGTCTGTAGAGGAATTTCACATTTTTTGGATCACCTGTCAACTAAGAGAGGAAGGGAGGGGAAAAAATTAGAGCACAGGGTTTTGTAGGGGTGAATGTCAAAAATTATCCATTTATATATTTTGGAAATAAAAAAAAAGGTTTAATTAGAAAAAGTTTTAAAAAGAATTATTTTCCTTTAACTCTCTGCAGCACTGGAACTTCTCTTGGATTCAAAATCATCTAACCTTCCAAGTGTTTTCTTCTGTGTCTAATCACTTCTACATCTACTTTATTGGATCTGTAATTGAATAATTCATTCTCTTTAACCACAGAGATCAAAACTCAAGAAATGTAACTTGTCTTTCTAGGTAGCAGCACAAGACACTAGCTTCTTCCTATTCAAATCTCTCCATTACACATCTTCCTTTCATTGAGACATTGTATCCCTCCCACTCCTTTATATAAAAGAAAATTTAAGGACCAGTAGTGTTTTCTTACCTCCAGGCCTTTGTTCAAGCCATTCTTTATGCCTCACTTGCCATGTCTGATTCTTCCTCCAACCTCCCTCATCTTTCTCATACACCTAACAATGAAGTCCTAACACATGCATAATTATGTGTAAGGAACTATACTCTCCAGACAAAAAAGAAAGCGAAAGAGAGAATTTAGATAGTGTCAGATACTCTGCCTGCCCTTTGTTCTGGGCATCTGGATATTCCAAAAGCATACGTCTTAAGTAAGCATAGAAGTCATGAAACTTCTGTTTCCTCAGTCTCAGTTCTCACCTGCTCCACTTAGTGAACCTCTCCTCACAATGCATGCAATACCCACCGAGAGTCTCTTCTATTCCAGCTAGATGACACAGAGGCTAGAGCACTAAGCCTGGAATCAGAAAGGCCTGAGTTTAAAAATGAGCTCAACTACTTATTAGTTTTGTGATCCTGGCTAACTCACTTAAGTGTTGTTTGACCCAGTTTCCCCAATTGTAAGATAAGGATAAAAGGGATTGTTATGAAAATCAAATGAGATAATTTGTGTAAAGCACTTAGCATAGTGCTTGGCACATAACTGTTGCTTATTAAATGTTTGTTTCCTTTTTTCTCTTTATTATGTTTACACTGGTATGATAATAGGATTAAGGTACCCAAACTGATGTATATAAAGACTTACAATTTCCTGATTATTTTATCTTTAAAAGATTCTTTCTGAAAACAGGGGGAAAATGTACAGCAAATATCTCTGATAAAGGCTGCATTTCCCAAATATATAATGAATTGAGCCCAATATTTAAAACAAGTACCATTACCCAATAGATAAATCATTAAAGGATATGAACAAGCAGTTTTCAGAACACAGTCAAAGTCATCAATAGTCATATGACAAAATTCTAAATAACTAATAATTAGAGAAATACAAACTGAAACAATTTGAGGTACCAATTCACATTTATCACATTAGCTAACGTGATAGAACAGTAGAATGATAAAGCTGGAAAGGATGTGGAGAAATTGGACCACTCATACACTGTTGGTGCAACTGTGTATTTGAACAACCATTCTGGAGAATAATTTGCAGCCGTGCCCAAAGGACAAGAAAACTGTGCATGCCCTTTGACCTAGTACTGGCTGAGACTACATGTGTCTTTCAAAGAAATCAAAGACAAAGGGAAAGAAACTATTTGAACAAAAATATTTATATCACTTTTTTTTTCATAATGGCAAAGAATTGGACTCTGAAGGGATATCCATCAGTTTGGCATAACTGAACAACTTGTAGGATATGATTGTGAGGGAGCATTTTATGTTACCAAAAATGCTAAAGGGAATGGTTTCAGAAAAACCTTAGAATTACTTGAATAGATACAAAGTAAAGTGAGCAGAAACAGAAGGACATAGTTAATACACAATAATAATAATATTCTAACAATGATTAACTTTGAAGGAGTTTGCTATTCTCATGAATACGATGACCAAGACAATTCCAGAGGACTCATGATGAAAAAAGCTATCCATTTTTAGAGAGAAAACCAATAAATTCTGAGTAAAAATTTAAGCAATTTTTTCTCTTATTTTCCTTTTTTTTCAACATGTTTAATGTGTTTTCCATGACTTCATATGTATAATGGGTATCATTTTGCTTGTTTTTCAGTGGATGGATGTGGTTCTTCTTCTTTAAAATATAATGGTTCTCTCTGGGAGAAAGCAGGTTTCTCGGGGAGGTTTTCTGGAGGCAGTCTTAGTATCAGTTAAAAATAAATAATCACCCAAAATGCAGCCAGCTGGTAAAAATGCAAATGTTTATTTTCTCCTTCCAAAATAGCCCGGTTAGTTGAGGCCTATCTCTCTGCTTGGTTCCAAGAGCTCTTGCAGATTGTCCTTTGCTTCTGCCTCTGCTTTCTTCAGCCTCCAGCCAGCCCAGTGGAAAATGGAATGAATCTCTCTTGCCTCGGAGAGAGGGCTTGTGGGCTTCCTCCCAGAGTGCTCCTCTCCGACCCCAGTCAGTGTTCCGAAGTAACTCTCTCTAACCTGAAGTAACTAACTAACCTGAAGCTAAGATCCTCTTTATATATGATCTCCTAAAGGTTGACTCCTCCTTCTGGAGGCACATTTAAGGGAGATGTGAATTCACAAAGTTACAAAGTTAACTTTGTGAATCTCCCATACTTGTGAACTCCAATGAGTACTGGTGTGAACACAAGCATTGTATCAATTAGTTCTACTTAGTACCTTGTTTCAGGTTCTGGCCCAAAACATCTCCTTGTAAGATCAGATCAGTGATACTGAACCATGCTACCTTAGATAATTATTGTCTCTATCACCTCTAATGACTTGACAATTTGTAAAGATTCCAACATCTCCCGCTTTCTTTTGTTTTAGAACATAATGTGGTCATGACCTCCCTGAATTCTCAAGGAGGCAAGAACCCCAAATAGGTGATCACGCCTTCCCTGACTGCTCAAAAAAGGAGTGAAAACACCATAAAAGAAGGTGGCCACGCCCTCCCTGACATTTCAGGAAGGGAGATGAAAACACCAAAGGAAATAGGAGATCAAATCAGATTAGCGGGTTTCTAAAGGGGCTCACTTTGAAACCAGTATGAAACAAGGTGTACATAAATGCATCAATATGGCATAAGCACATAGCAATATAACACAGGCTGGTAGTAATGTAACAAATCATGAATCAACATGAAAATTTACACATGTCCATAAATCCTAGAAATAGTCCAAAAGGAATCTATTGTCCATTAGTTCGTGTGCCAGGAATCCAATAGTTCCTGTAAGGTCTGAAGTACTGCAATAGTCTCATCAACAATTTTTCATCTCAAGAAATACAATGATTCTTGCTGGTTTTTCAAGAACTAAAACAGTCTCATCTTGTCTTAAGAAATCCAATGATTCCTGAAGATTTTAAAGTTCTTTTAACAATCTCATTGTCAGCCATGTTCTTTCTAAATCTTCTCCTTTGTTTTGAGGTTTTTCTCTTTTTCTGTTTCTCTCTGATCGACGAGGCGAATATGGCTCCTTGGCACCCATCTGATTCCTTCTCCTCCGGTAGAGATACAAGCAAACCCTCCTTCCCAAGCAGTTAATCTAATTCCCTTCTATTTACCACTTTTGGGATTTCTCCTCATCATCTGACAATCACATTGGAGCTATTTGCACTGGACACTGCCCTGTTGGGTTAAAAGGCCTGTATTCTCCCCAACTGTAATCCTGGATGCTTTTCTGTTGGTTGATGACATTAGAGTCCTGAATTTCCAAAGACTCTCTGGGTGTAACCTCAACTGCCATCATGCCCCATCTGTCTTTTGATTGATATCTTGGAGCTGGGCCCCGCCTCTCATTTCTCTGGGTCAATCTACATTCAGAGGCCCAGTGAAAGCCTCGGTTACATTTTGGACATGGGGTTTTGGGTTTTATTCTCTCACCCTGTCTTTTCATTTTATCTCCATATCTACAACGAGCTCTCAAATGTCCAACTTTTCTACACTGAAAGCATCTACGAGTTTCTCTAGAAGTCCCTTGCCAAGAGGGACCTTGTCTTTCCATGTTCATCATAGTCTGGGGATAATAAGCATTTGTGTCCACTGTGGCACAGCGCCTTAAGATCTCCTCTAAAGGAGCATCTTTGTCTAGTCCCCATATAATTCTTTTGCAAACCTCATTGGCATTTTCCTTAGCCAGATGTCTAGTCATAATGGGTATCATTTTGCTTGTTTTTCAGTGAATGGAGAAAAGGATGATGGGTAAGAGAGAATTTGGAACTCAAAATTAAGAGAAGAATGTAAAAAAAAATAATAATAAAGTATCTTTACAAGAGGACCATTATTATTATCTTTGTTAATCTTAGGAAACTTCAGTTCCCAGGTTTCATCCTGGGAAGATTAATTACCTAAGAAGCATAGGATCTTAGAAGAAAACAAAAAAAGGGTATATAGAGTTGGCAAGGAAAATCTGAGATTATTTTTTTTAAAAAAATCACTTGTGGGGAGGGGAGGGTGTGAAGGGGAAGGCATTCCACCCATTTCACAATCAATAGTTTTACTGCGAGGTAAATGGTAACCTCTTTTCGTTTTATTTTACTGGAATCGAATCTTCTCTCCTGATTCCTTTTATTAAATGCTTTGTGTGGTGGAAGAGAAATAAAATTTAGGTTTAATTTTTTTTTATCATACCTATTTCATCTCCCATGGTTCTTAGATACAGACCGATTTCTCTGAAAGTTCTAAGTAGTTTGTAGCTACTTATGTGACCTAAAGATATTTTCCTATTCTTTATTGGACATTTAACAGCTTTTCAAGGGTGGCTTTGAATTTTTGCTTGATCCTCTGTCTTCGGAACATACATGTGCTGTCAGATGTGACTGCATTTCTTTTCTTTTTAATTAAAGTTCTTTATTTTCAAAATATATGCATATAAAATTTTCAACATTCACTCTTGCAAAACATTGCATTCCATTTTTTTTCCTCTTTTTCCCCCACTACCTGCCCAGATGGCAAATAATCCAATATATGTTAGACGTGCAATTTTTTTATACATATTTCCACAAATATCATGCTACACAAGAAAAATCAGATCAAAAGGAAAAAATGAGAAAGGAAACAAAATGCAACCCAACAACAATAAAAGAAGTGAAAATGCTATGTTGTGATACACACTAGGTTCCCACAGTCCTCTCTCTAGGTGCAAATGGCTCATTTCATCACAAGATCATTGAAACTAGTCTGAATCATCTCATTGTTGAAAAGAGCCACATGCATCAGACTAGATCATTGTATAATCTTGCTGTTTTCCTGTATAATGATCTCCTGGATTTGCTCATTTCACTTAGTATCAGTTCCTGTAAATTTCTCCAGGCCTCTCTGCAGTCAGCCAGGTGGTCATTTCTTATAGCACAATAATATACCATAACATTCATATGCCATAACTTATTCAGCCATTCTCCAACTGTTGGTTATCCACTCAGTTTAGTTTTTTGCTTCTAAAAAGGGCTGCCACAAACATTTTTATACATGTGTATTCCTTTTCCTATTTTATTATATCTTTGGGAAACAAGCCCAGTAGAAACAAATGTGACTGTTTTTCAAAACTTTAGTCCTTTTAAGATCAGTGATTCACACACACACACACACACACACACACATATGTATATGTAAGTAGGGCTATCTCTGTGATTTGATATAACGAATGTGGGAATTGTTATGATCAGTAAGTCTCAACTAATTTAGGCTGGTTGTTGGGTGACAAATATAAAATCCCTCACTGAACTTGAATTCAGAACTCTAGCTGCAGAGCTTGAGGCCTCTTGGCATAAAATCCAGCACTAGAGGAGAATTTATCTTTTTTGTAGTTTTGCATAATGAGCTTTTGTATCTGTGTCAATCTTTTTGATTCTATCTCCTCTCCATTTCTTACATCTGCCCCTCCTCTCCATTCATACCACTACCTTCATTATCTCTAATCCAGATCATTGCAACAGTCTGTTAATTGGTCTCCTAGTAGTAAGTTGCTTGTCTACGCAATCCACCCTCCACAAAATTGCCAACCTAATCATCAGTTCTAAAATCTTTGACATTTAAAGTCTTTCATAATTTAACTTTGGTCTATATTAGATTGATTACATTTTACTTGGTTTTATACACAGTCAAGCTGTCTTACTTGTGATTTTCCAACCTCAACATTCCAATTTCCACTTTTTTTGCCTTTATCAAACTAGGCATTGACCAACACTTAACACCATATATGAAGATAAGGGCAAAATGGATTCATGATCTGGACATAAAAGAATGATATTATTAATAAATTAGAACATAGGATAGTTTACCTCTTAGACCTGTGCAGGAGGAAGGAATTGGTGACCAAAGAAGAACTAGAGATCATTATTGATCACAAAATAGATCATTTTGATTACATTAAGTTAAAAAAGTTTTGTACAAACAAAACTAATGCAGACAAGATTAGAAGGGAAGCAATAAATTGGGAAAACATTTTTACATACAAAAATTCTAATAAAGGCTTCATTTCAAAACTAGAGAATTGACTAAAATTTTTAAGAAATCAAGCCATTCTCCTATTGATAAATGGTCAAAAGATATGAACAGACAATTTTCAGATGAGGAAATAGTGATTTGGAGTACCTTTTCATATGACTACAAATAGTTTCTATTGATCAGAGAAATTTAAACAAAGAGAACTCTGAGATACTCCTACACACGTGTCAGTTTGGCTAAGATGACAGGAAAAGATAATGATAAATCTTGGAGGGGATATGGGAAAACTGGAACACTGATACATTGTTGGTGGAACTGTGAATGGGTCCAATCATTCTGGAGAACAAATTGGAGCGATACTCAAAAAGTTATTATACTGTGCATACCCTATGACCCAGCAATGTTACTATTGGGCTTATATCACAAAGAGATCTTAAAGGAGGGAAAGGGGTTACAACCCCAGGTCCTTTGCCTTTTGGAATATAGTATTCCAACCCTCTAATCCTTTATGGTGGCAGCTGCTAAGTCCTGGATGATCCTAACAGTTGCACCTTGACATTTGAATTATTGTCTGGCAGCTTGAAGTATTGTTTTCTTTGGATTGTAGTTTTGAAGTTTCACAACAATGCTCTTTAAGGTTTTCATTATGGGATTTCTTTGTTGAGGTGATTGATGGATTCTTTCAATGGGTATATCCCTCTGCATTTCTGGAATAGTGGACCAGTTTTTCTTGTGGAATGTTATCTAGGCTCTTTTTTTTCGTGGCCTGAAGGCCATGTAGACCAATAATTTTTAAATTGTCTATTCTGGATCTATTTTCTAGGTTGACTCTTTTGCCAATGAAGTATTTCACATTTTCTTCCATGTTTTAATTCTTTTTAGTCAGTTTGGTTGATTCTTTGTGTCTCACAAAGTCACTAGCTTCCATTTGCCCTGTTCTAGTTTGTACTGTGTGATTTTCTTCTGTTATCTTTTGTATCTCTTTTTTCATTTGCTTTATTGTACTTTCTGAGGAGATAATTTCTTCAGCTTTCCTTTCCCTCATGCATACCTCTCAATTCTTTTTTTCATTTTATCTTCTAACTCTTTTCTTTGTTTTTTAGAGACATTCATGAGCATTGCCTGAGAAGCCTCTTTGGGCTTGAAACTAACTTTTCCCTCTTTATGGTTATTCTGTCCTGGTCTGAATCTGTGTTTTGGTCTGCCCTATCACCATAGGAACTATGCAAGATCAAGGTTCTTTTCTGGGTTTTGCTCATTTTTTGTCTTTTTTTTTTGTATTTCCTCTTTTTTTTTGCTTATTTGGTCATGCTCTGTTACTGGGATGAAACAAATCTTCCTGAAAAAACTGTGAGCCTTGGTTTTTTGAGCACAGGAGACCCTTGTGTTTGCATGGGGTAAATGTGCTTGCTCTGTGAAAAAAAAATAGCCTGGTTTCCCAGAGTTTGCCTTCTGACCTGGGACTGGAAGCTGCCCCCCTCCCCTGATTTGCTCCCCTATTGAGCTAGGGACCAAGGGTCTTAGTTGCTGATTTGCTGTGATGAAGATCCTATCACCAGCTTTCCCAGAGTCAATCTGACCTAAGTTGAACACCTATTTCATCTCAGTGAGACTGACCTTTCTTGAAGATTTTTCAGTCTATCTTGAGCTGAAGAGCATTTTCTTTCCTTCAGATTCTGTTCAGAAGCAAAGAAGAAAGGAAATAATCGTTTATTAAGATAGGAAGCACCATAATAAGCCCTCACAAATATTATGAGACAATGACCCTGGGAGGTAGGTCCTATTATTCCCATTTTATAGTAAGTCCCTTGTCCATAGTCACATGGCTAGAAAGTATTTTAGTCCAGTTTTCTTCAATCTAAGCCTAGTCCTCTTTCCACTGTACTATCAGCTGCCTTTAAGAGTATAAGGCAGAATGTCTACTCCAGTTGAGAGCCCAAAACTCTCAAGACAAGGAAAATAAGACACTCTGATCACACACACAAACATATGTTTATGAATGTATGTGTATATCCTCATATAAGTTTATGTGTGTTATTTATATACATATACATGCCTATATTGTTGTTCAATCATTTTTCAGTCATGTCTAAATTTTCGTGACCAGGTTGGGGTTTTCTTGGCAACAATATTTGAATAGTTTCCATTTCCTTTGCCATCTTATTTTACAGATGAGGAAAGCGAGGCAAGCAAGGTTAAGTGACTTTCCCAGAGTCCTACAGCTAACAAATGTCTGAGGCCAGATTTGAATTCAGGGGGTGGGTGGTGTGCTCCTAGAATCACAGTCAGACATCGCACTGATCAGAGTTCCTAAGTTTTCCTCATCCATGTTGGTATTACACAATAGGCCATTGCAATATAAAGTTTGATCCCCTTCCCACCCTTTAAGGCCAATTCCACAACAAACTATAGACAAAACAGTCCTCTTTAATGTGATTTTTGTCTCTGTCTGCATCTTTGTGCAGAATGTCTGTATTATGTTTGTTTTGTGAGTTAGATTGTGTTATCTAAAAAGGTTTAAAATGCAACCAGCAAGAAAAACCTTTGATGCTGTAGTTTAAAAGCTGCGGAAGATTTCTTAACATCCTTGATGGGGAAAAGCAGCATTGGTCACAAGGAGTTTTAAGGAAGCACGGGCTCTGGAGATAGTTCCAAAGCAAAGAGGAAAGCGAATGCTTCTGGCTACAGGAGATCAGGGACCCTTCCTGGATGAAGAATTGAGAGAACATAATTCTTCCCAGTCATAATGATGAGGCTGCAAACTGAGGAGCAAAGCAGCATAAGGAAAGCTGTTATCATATTTTCCACATGGCTGCAAGGAGAATACACTCATGTGAGATCATGGAGACAAAACAAATGGTGAGACCATGTGGTGTGAAGATTATATCAGCAGTTCTGCTATGTCATGAAATACTCATTCTCCAAAAAAAATCTGTGGTATGAAAATCAAAGTCAGCTCTGGGCAAGCTGGGGACTACAGACAAAAAGTGAATGATTAAAATTAAAATAACATCTTAGTAGATTCTCAACATTTTGAGAGCAAACATCTTAGATTCTCAAAAATTTCAGCGTGATAATTATAAAGTTTGGCAGTTGGTTACTTTAAGAATGAAAGAAAAATTTCTGAATCATTGGAGATAATTCAAGGAATTTACCCCACTCTGAGAGAAAGGAGAAAGAAAAAAAAAAACTAGGTAAATAATTTTTTGCTAACCCTTTCTTGACTCCTACATGACAATATTAAGAATAGTTGACATGACAACATATCCCATGACAACATTAAGAATAGTTGGGATGGGCAAGAGCAAGCCAAGCCCCTTCTTTTGGGTCTCTGTCAATTTCCCTTAATGTGTAAGCTTGACAGTTGAGAAATGACCTTTGTTAAGATTTGTAGAATCAAAACTAACAATATGTTTACTAAGAATCTATAAGCTTGTTTAATGATTGATCTATTGCACCACAATAAGCTTAAACATATAAAATGTGTTCAACAAAAACTTTCTTATGTGTGTAAGTGCTGGTAAATTTTTAGAAATAAGGTATCTAGCCCCAAGCTGCAATTAGTAGAATTTGCTATTAGATCACTATTGAACAAAGAAATGCAAATTAAGACAAATCTGAAATATCACTGCACACCTGTCAGATTGCTTAAGATGACAGGAAAAGATGACGATGAATGTTGGAGGGGATGTGGGAAAACTGGGACACTGATACATTGTTGGTGGAACTGTGAACGGATCCAACCATTCTGGAGAGCAGTTTGGAACTATGCTCAAAAAGTTATCAAACTGTGCATACCCTTTTATCTAATAATGTTGGGCTTATATCCCAAAGAGATTTTAGAAGAGGGAAAGGGATCCACATGTGCAAAAATGTTTGTGACAGCCCTGTTTGTAGTGACAAGAAACTGGAAACTGAGTGGATGCCCATCAATTGGAGAATGGCTGAATAAATTATGGCATATCAATGTTATGGAATGCTATTGCTCTGTAAGAAACAACCAACAGGATGATTTCAGAGAGGCTTGGAGAGACTTACATGAACTAATGCTAAATTAAATGAGCAGAACCGGGAGATCATTATACAGGCAACAATAAGACTATGTGATGATCAGTTCTGATGGGCGTGACTCTCTTCAACATTGAGATGATTCAAACCAGTCCCACTTGTGCAATGATGAAGAGAACCAGCTACACCCAGAGAGAGAACCATGGGAACAGAGTGTGAAACACAATATAGCATTCTCACTCTTTCTGTTGTTGTTTGCATTTATGTTTTGTTTTGTTTGTTTTTTCTTTTCCTCAGTTTTTCTTTTTCTCCTTTCTTCATCCAAGTTTTCTTGTGCAACAAGATAGTTGTATAAATGTGTATACACATATTAGATCTAACATGTATTTCAACGTATTTAACATGTATTGAACTACTTGCCAGACAAGGGAGGGGGTGGTGGGAAGAAGGAGAAAATTTGCAACAAAAGATTATTTAAGAGTCAATGTTGGAAAAAATTACCCATGCATATGCTGTATAAATAAAAAGCTTTAATAATTTTTTTAATTTGCTCTTAGGGATAAAATCTCTTGGAAGTGTAAATGATATTCTTTTGAGCTTTGCATTTGATTACCTGATTATTAAGTCACTAACCCCCCATTCCAGAGAAATGCCATAATTATTCAGAGGAATGCCTTCCTGAACTGTCAAAGGTGGATATCTTACCTGGGCAAGGGTTGGGAGGAAAACTTTAGTATCTGCTTAAAATGAGATCCTTCTGACTCAGTTTCCCAATTCTGTTTCTTTGTTTTTGACCTGATTATTCCTGAGAATGAATATAAGGTGGAATTGTTACTGCAAGATTGGTTGTCAAACATTTCTAAGGATGCTTTAACCTGTCATCTATGCTCTTAGGCTGAAGCCTGAAGGACCTGTTTTAAAGCTATTATAATCATGTCTCTGCTGTTTTCTCTTATAACAAATTCCTATAATCAGAGCAAATGATCAGTAGAAACCATGAGCCCAGTCCAAGTATCCTAGGGGACACAATGGTTTTCTACCTTAGATCTTAAAAGATGCTTCTTTTGCAAACCATTGCATAAAGAATCAGTTTCTTTTTGCCTTGAAGGGGCAAATCCAGGAAAATATAACCCCACCAATTAACATGGGTATTCATGATTATAAAATGGAAGTAGTTAGGGCTTTCATGACAGCCCCCTGGCTATCCAATATGTAGATATCTTAATCTGCAGCCCCATCCAAGAGGCTTCTCTGGCTGCAGCCATACAAACCCTAACTTCCAGCTACCCTCCCACCACCCAGGGTTATTTTTTTTTTGTCTAAAGGCCCACATTGCTTATCAGTGTGTTAATTACTCCCTAATCCCCCAAATAAACAACTGTGTTCTTTCTTGGGCACAGCTGAATTTCATACCTAACTAATTTTTGCCAAAGCTCTCCATGATTCTATTCAAGGCCCTGCACAATTTCCCTAGCATGGGGGCTCTGATCAGACCAAGGTTTTAAGACTGAGGTCTTTGGATTTACCAAGCACTAGATAGAGTTATTGACTATTTTGTGCTGTGAATCTAACCTATTCCACTGATCGGCTATTCTATTTCTTAGACAGTACCAAACGGTTTTGATGACTGCTGCTTTATAATATAGTTTTAGGTCTGGCACAGCTTCTTTGACATTTTTTCCCCATTAAATCCCTTCTTCTTGATCTTTTGGTCTTCCAGATGAACTTTATTTTTTCTGTATCTGTAAAATAATTTTTTGGGAGTTTCATTGGCATGGCACTAAATAAGTAGATTAATTTAGGTAGTATCATTTTTATTATATTCACTTGCCCTACCCATGAGCACTTGATTATTTTTCCAACTTATTAGATCTGACTTTTTTCTGATAAGTGCTTAGGAGTTTCATTCATATAGTTGCTGACTTTCCCTTGGCAGATAGATTCCCAAATATTTTATACTACCAACAGTTAATTTGAATGGAATTTCTCTTTGCATCTCTTGCTGGACTTTGTTAGTAATATATAATAATGCTGATTTCTGTGGATTTTGTGTACAACTTTGCTAAAGTTGGGTATTGTTTCTAGTATAGTTGTTTTTCTAGGGTTTTCTAGGAATACATCATATCTGCACAAAGTGATAATTTGGTTTCCTCATTACCTATTCTAATTCTTTTACTCTCTTTGTATTCTCTTATTGACAAAGCTAACATTTCTAATACAATATTGAATAGTAATGTTGATATTGGGTGACCTTGTTTCATTCCTGATCTTATTGGGAATGGTTTTAGTTTGTTCCCATTACATAACATATGGTGCTTGCTGATGGTTTTAAACAGATGCGACTGATCATTTTAAGGAAATTTATCCCTATACTCTCTAGTGTTTTTAATAGAAATGGGTATTGGATCTTATCGAATGCTTTTTCTGGATCTATTGAGATCATATTTTTGTTAGTGTGGTATTGATGTAGTCAATTATGCTAATAGTTTTCCTACTATTAAACCAGCCCTGTATTCCTGGTATAAATCCTGCTTGGTCATAGTGTATTATCCTGGAGATGACTTTCTGTATTCTCCTTGCTAATGTTTTATTAAAATTTTTGCATCAATATTCATTAGGGAATTGGTTCCCTAATGTTTTCCCCATTGGAAAAAAAAATTTTTTTCACCCTACCCAGTTTAGATATTAGCACCATATCTGTGCCATCAAAAGAATTTGGTATGAGTCCTTCTTTCCCTATTTTTTCAAATAGGTTATAGTATTGGAATTAATTATTCTTTAAATGTGTAGTAGAATTCATATGTAAATCCATCTGGCCCTGGAGATTTTTTCTTTAGGGAGTTAATAGCTTTTTCTATTTTTTTCTAAAATGCAGCTATTTAAATAATTTATTTCCTATTCTGTTAAGCTGAGCAACCTATATTTTTCTAGATATTCCTCCATTTCATATAGATTATCAAATATCTTGACACATAGTTGGGCAAAATAACTCCTAATTATTTTTCTGAAATTTCCTCTTAATTGGTGTAAAGTTCTCCCTTTTCATTTTTGAGTTTAACATTTTTTTCCTTTTTATAATCAAATTAAAGGTTTATCTACTTTGTTGATTTTATCATAAAACCAACTCTGAATTTTATTAATTCAATGGGGTTTTTTTTTCAGTTTTATCAATTTCCACATTTGTTTTCAGAATTTCAAATTTGCTATTTAATTAAAAGTTTTTAATTTGTTCTTTTTCTAGCTTTTTTGAAAATAAACCCAATTCATTGATCTTTTCTATTTTATGCAAGTGAGTTAGATAGAGATATAAAATTGCCCCTGATAACCTCTTTGGCTGCATCCCACAAATTTTGGTATTTTGTCTCATTGTTGTCATTCTCTTGAATGAAATTATTGCAGCTATGATTTGTTATTTTGTAATGCCAGAGAAACTAAAGCAAGACAGAGATTGGTTTTTACCCTTTTAATGGAGAGAGTTTAGGCTAGATGACAGACAGGACACTTGTCCAAAGCATTTGGCCCAGAGGAACTGAGCCAGGGAACTTCTATAGACGTTAACAAGGATTTGCAAACAGTAACATACCCTGAATATACAGTCTTATAGGAAAAACAAAGGCAAATAAGGGAAACTCTGGGTGGGCAGGCAAGTCACAATTTCAGGAAAGAATCATAATAATCTTGACAGGATAAGAAGGTTGAGGCAGGAGAGGAAATTATCCTAGCAGAGATAGAGATAATACACCTGGATTTTCTGACACAATGGTATCTAAAAGTGATTGGAGCACCAAGGTTTTTCCTGACTCAATTCTCCCAGTCCTAATGGCAAGGAAGGGGAGGAGTGGCTATAACTATTTTTATTCAAGGTATAACATTTCCACACACTCTCAAGTATTCAAATCCTTGAATCATCTTTGAGGGTTTCAGCACCATGATTTTGACTGACTATCTGAGAGCAGATAAGTCAAATAAGATTAGAAAAGTTGCAAGGACCTATGGTGAGGGCAAGACTCTCCCTGATAATGTGTTTCTAATAGCATTCCTTGGTTAGGATGGCACAGAGGCCTCCCCATTGCAAGAATAGCATGTTGGGTTCTTGGCAGTTCAGGAGCACCATCTCAGCCAGAGAATCTAGTTTGAGATGGACAATTCAGTGGGAGTTAGATCTGCAGCCATTTGTGCACTTCACTGGCATCTTCTTGGAGAGAGGGCAGCAGTGCTCAAGGCAATTGTGCTAGCCAATCCTAACCCATCCTGGAGGGGAAGGAGAGCACTTCATGGCTGTTAGAGAGGCTCCAAAGGAGAAGGGTGAGACCTGAAGTGGATCCGTGATCTCCGCCTACAAGAACATACAGGCTAAGGAACACTGCTACTAGGATACAGAAAGGGTGTGAGAGCATGCACATTTGAGGAGCCTGACACTAAACTGCAGTGCTTTTTGAGGATATTGAAAAATTAATGAAGGAACTTGGGATACAGGACTAGAGAATCTGATCAGAAAGGCTTATGGATGCAGTCACAAGATAGGTATTTGTACCATGGAAATTTCCAAGGGCGATTTTTGGGTGGTTCTCAATAACGGGTAGATTGAGAAGTGGTCCCAGAAACTGAGTCTGCCAGGGCAATTCCAACAAAATAAGGGAGTTCAAAATTAAAGCAGAGACAGCAAATAGTTGTCCCAGCTAGAGTTTTAAAATGAATGTACAGGGAAGGTAGGTGGCAAAGTGGATAGAGCACCAGCCATAAACTCAAGAGGACCTGAGTTCAAATCTGGCCTCAGACACATAATTTCCTAGCTGTGTGACCCTAATTGCCTCAGCAAAAAAAAATACAGGAACCTGCTACCAGAGGTTTAACTTTTGTCAAAGTCACTTCCCACCTCTCCCTTGGCTGCTGTCCCTTAAATCTAATCCCTAGTGAGTTATCTGATATAGGTGTTTTCCCATTCTTTCAAGTGCTTCTAGGAAAATTCACCAGCTTTCATGGTCCCTTACGTCATCTCCGTGTGAGGGATGAGGAAGACCCTTACCCAAAATGACTACTCATAGATCACTCAGTAAAAGGCAGAAAAGTTGTTTATTGAAAACCTCTGGAGGATGAGCCATCCCATCACGAGATAAGAGAAAGCTCGCGGTAGGAGGGCTAAAAAAGTAGTAAAGATACACAGCTTTTGTACAAGAAATTACATCACAAGTAAGAGAACATTGAGAAGGGGAGGGGGAGGCATCTAATTGGTTGTTGCTATTTGGAGAGATTGGAATGGAAGGTTTCTCTGTTTCCCTGAAATCTCCTGATTTCTAGGAAACAAAGTCAGGCCTTCAGACTTAATCAAACAGACAGTGGTCCAGCTAATAGACTAAATATCGATAAATGTAAAATGCTAATAAATGTCATCAGTTCAGGTTAAGTAAATATGTTTCTAACAGGCCCAGGCTCAAATAAATATGAGCCTGCACATATTATATAGGTCATAGGGGAAACACAGAAGTAATGAAAATAAAATACAGAATTCATTCCTGTAAGTTCTTCACCTTATCTCTCTCTTCCATACAATTTCCCCCTTGTAATATGTAAATGATTTTTATCATATTTCTATGAAGAACTTATACACTCTTCAAAATCAGTTAACATATCTATACATTGTTTATTAAGTTCACAATCAAGATCATCCCTCTCTAATACATTCCAGTCTTTTCTCTGAAGAATCATCATTTTAATAGCATCTTCTGTATGCAATATTTTGATAGGGACCGTTGAACTATTCTAGTTACTAATATAATTATACAGAGTAGACATAGTGGCAACAGGATAATACCACTGATTGCAATAAGTTCATACCATACCAATTGCTTCCACCAACTATCTTAGAAACAGTTATCACAGAACAGATTGGCATTTGGCAAACATAAAAATACAAAGATGACAATCTAGGGAAACTGAGGCACAACATTACACACTCTCCTCTTGAATATTTGAATTACTGAATTATCTCCCCTAGATACCTGGGAGGTCTCAGCACCATAATTTTGACCAATCCAATGTGAGGCAAATAAATCAAAATGAAACTAGAAAATGCAAGGACTTATGGTAAGGGCAAGTTTCTTCCTGACACCCCAGAGTTATCAGCAGTACAAAGGCCCTCATTTCAGCCAGAGAATCCACTTTGAGATGGACAGTTCACCGTGGTAGGTGGTCTTCAGTCATTTGTACACTTAACTCAGCAGGACTCGAGACAGTCAAATTCAGAGGGGCACCCCACTGCAGGAGAGAAGGGTGAGGCTTGGAGTAGCTCCACCTGTCCCTACCCATAAGGACAGACAAGGCTGCTACTAGAATATAGATTTCTGAGCAGAGCTATCAGAGCATGCACAGTTAGACCATGAAGGCAGGCAAACCCCAAATTTTAGGGGCTTGATCTCAAAACTGCAATGTTATTGAAAATGCTGAGATACCAATTAAGAAACTGGGGTTTCAGGGCTGGAGACTCCCAGTCCCAAGACAGGTGTCTATATCTTGGAGATTTCTTAAAAACAAAAGAGTCCCAAAAACTGAGTCTGCCAGGGCAATTCCACAGAACAAGGGGTTTCAAAGCTAAAGCATAGTAAAAACAAAAAGGACTGCTTAAGGACTTCCAATTCAATCTAAACTGGTGGTATAGGAGGTGGGGCAGAAGTACCTAAGGAAAAGTGAACAGAAAACTAAGGGTTCCCATTCTTTTAGGTATTTTGAGAAAAATCCACCAGTTTCCCTAGTTCCCTATCTCTTCCTCTCCTTTCTTTTTCCTCATGGAATCATCCCAAAAAAAAGTAAATAGTCAAATAACCATCCCACATATAAATCCCAAGAGTGAATTAAAATTCCTATATATAATAGACTAGTACAGGAGGAGTTTCCTAAAAATATAAAATAAAATCCCTCAAACAATTACATATTCTGAAGTGAACATTGACATTATAAACATATTATAACTTCCTTAACAACAACAGTTACCAATTTTAATAATTTCCATCCCAACTCTTAAACACACAGTAATAGAGTTGTAATTTTAACAATAATTCATCAATCACTTTCCCATTTCCCCCATATCAGTCCAAATTATGTCAGGAGCATGGACGATGGTCTCTATCTTAGCTGCTTCAGGCTGAGAAATGGGCGAAGGCTCGCAATCCATGCAGGGGTGTAGGTGTGGTGTCAATCTAAGCTTCCATGTCTCAGAAAAGGTTCAATAATCTATAATTTGACCAAATTCTAGGATAACAAAAAACTAAATCTAACAAAGTTAGAACAGTCTGGAACTGCAACAACATGTGGGGAGGCCAGTATAGATTGACCAGCAGTTCCTATGTGAAGGAACAAGTTTGCTTCACAAGACAGGCAGACGGCTATAGTCCCAATAAATAGCAGCTAAATTTCACAGACCATTGTTAATTGTCCTCTTTTATCATTTAGAAACATTTTAAAAACAAAACACAAATATCCAGTAACAGACAGATGACCAGGCTAAATACTTATTTGCCTAAATATTTAGGATATATTGATTATCTATATATAACCAAATTGGAAACAGCAAGGTATGATATGTTTGAATTGCATTAGCAATTCTTATTAACTATTGTTCTGATCATAAAATTAGTCACAGGAGGAAAAAAATGCAACAACATAACTATAACATAATATAAGCAGTTAAAATTCAATCTTCAGTACATCAGAGAGTGGAGCTTCAAAACTCCCAAACAGCATTAATTATAAGTCCAAAGAATTTTATCTCCAAAGTTTCAGATAAATCCCAACAATTATTTACCATGACCTTATATCAGTAACAGTAAGAAATTTATCCCAGAGAACTCACACAATTCTTACATACCCAAGTAGATAGATGTTGCATCTTGAATAAATTGAATATTATATATCAATCATTTTGCTTTTAAAATACCCAATACACAGAAAAATCCCAAACTACATATTGTTCACAACAAAAACATTTTCAAAAAGAAGAAGGCAAAAGCTATTATCCTTGGAGTCCCTTTCAGATAATTGGCATCAATATAGTTAATTAAAACTTTCTATTTTCATATAAAAAGAATTTGAAAAGTTCTTGAAAACATCAATTAAACTTTTTGAAATAACCCTTTCAAACTATATACCACATTTCTGATCGTATTCTTTAATATTCATAACCATTATTTATCTAAAGAAACAAATATTCAATCAATTAACATCTTGTAACAGTAGCTTGTCCCTTTAAATCACAGTTTGTTTTCTTCAGCCAAAGGAAACAAGCAGCTGCCGCTTTCCACTGCTGCTCTGCTGCTCTCCCCCTGCAAAAACACATCCCACCTCACAGCCATCTCCCTGTGACTACTTTTTGCAACCAATTCCTTCTTTTTCCCCCTGATTTCTTCTTGAAATCATTTGCTCCTACTAATCAGTCCTTCTTAAATCACCTTCTTTCTCCTATCTCATCTCTCTGTTTCTCTTCCCAATACCTACTTGCTCAAACTTTATCACATACTTTAAACACTCCCAAACCAATAATACTTCTGACTAGATGCCCCATTTAAACTATTAATTGCTTTTGTAAATCAATCTCTTTTCCCTTGTCTTTAAATCACCTTTTTAAACTTTAAACTTCAAGATTCACAAATTAATTTTGAACCAAATTTCATAAAACTCATAATATAGTTGACAAATTACCCAATACTTTTAAAAAGCAACATACCATTTAAGTAGGGACATACAAACATGAGCCCTCCCTAAGGTAAGCTACTGGCATTTTGTTTAATAATATATATTTCTAATTTGAAGTCCAACAAAATAATAAAAAAAAAGAAAAGTTTTTCTCTTCAGATGTAAAGGCCACAATATTAAAAAAATTCTTAAGATTTTACACTCAGAATAACTCTCACATGTGCAAGACAACAGTAAAATTATTTCCCCCAATTTCAATGTTATTTCAATTTCAAAATTATACTACCTCTTTAAAATATAGTAAGTTCCCAAAACTCTTAATCAAACGTAGCAAACAATTACCCAGTTTAACCTCTTAAACTTTCTGTTCTCTAATTCTATGAAAGTAAACTTACTAATAATAATTTTTCTTTCTTCTCCTGGGACATTTTTTTTCTTTTTAGAAATATGCCTAGTTTTCCCACAGATCCAACAGGTTAGAGAACCCCAGTGTTCAGCTATTTACCTCTCTTACTCTATTTTTATTCCTTTCTTCCAATATCTGCAGTTTCTTATATCCAATTTTAAGTTTCCAATCTTAACACACATACCAATTTAAAGTTATTTTAAAATTAACCACTACTTTACTTTGTGAAATTTCCTAAAATCTACCTATTTCATTCAAACTTCTTTTCTTTAGTAACCAAGAGTTAAGCACCAATTCCTGCTTTACCTTGAGAATTTTTTTTTCTGGCTGAGTCCTGATAACAGACTCCTTGTTTACAGAAGTGATAGCCACTGTTCTTCTGTTTTCTCAAAACTTTCCAAACTTTCAATCTATGTTTTTATTTTTCCCCTTCTTTCCCCCCTTCCTGCAAAGCCACTTCCAGAGACAGAGGGAGAGAAAGAGAAAAAAAGATTTTTTTTTTTCTTGAGAAGCCCAGAACTAGTTCCCAAGTTATATTCTGAAGCACTTTGAAAGAATTACTAACTCCCAACAATTCACCCTGATACTTTTTCTAAGTCTGCAACACAGAGGCTGAATTCTTATCTCTTACAAGCTTTCTAACTTTTAATACAGAAAAAAGACAATGCAAAGCAGACATATACACAGACATACACAAAACTCCATTTTCACCTTTTACATACAGATTTAAGTCTGATATACCCAAATAGTTCTGGGATATACATCCTCCCAGTTTTCTTCCCTTTTCCATCTGGGAAGTTCATTCCAGTCTTGAATTCCTTAGCTAACATCCTGATCCAAATTTTTGAACTGCTTCTATCCCACCCTGGACCCAGTCAGGTGTTGTCAGAGGCCTTACAATATTACCCTCATGCCCGGGAGGAAGTCCTTTGTTACCCTCACACCCCCGCAGCCACCGAGAGCCTCCTCAGGAAAAGGTCTTTATCGTTGGGCTCAACAACAGTCCACAACTAAAATAAATTTAGGAGAGCTAATCCCTCAGGGTCTCCCTTGACCCAGCCAATAGAGCCCGAAACTTCCCAAGAGGGTTACCTCAAGAACATGTGTTTCTTTTGAGGGTACAAATGCCAGCCATCAGGATTCTACTTCTTTCAATCTTCAATTCTGCATTTCACTGAGTATCCCTGCCTCGGGTTGTTGTCTAAGAGGGGAGGGAGGCTGCTCACCCAGAGCCAGAGACCATGGAGAAAACTACTCCTTAGGCACCAGTCCCTGTCCCAAGTGCACACAGCCATCTCCCCCAAAGACCCCATCCCGGACGAGCCCCATAGGCCCACCATAGTCTCATAGAAGGGAATCGTAAACAGATAATTCAAGCCTTAGCAACCACCATCACCCTAGGGTTATACTTCACAACCCTTCAAGCAATAGAAGCACCCCTCACTATTTCTGATGGTATTTACGGCTCAACATTCTTTGTAGCAACATCCCTGGAGGGGAGGGATGTGGAAGACCCTTACCCAAAATTTTTACTCATAGATCACTCAGTAGAAGGCAGAAAAGTTGTTTATTGAAAACCTCTGGAGGATGAGCCATCCCATCATGAGATAAGAAAGAAAAAGCTCGCGGTAGAACAGCTAAAGAAGTAGTAAAGATACACAGCTTTTATACAAGAAATTATATCACAAGTAAGAGAGCATTGAGAAGGGGAAGGGGAGGCATCTAATTGGTTGTTGCTATTTGGAGAAATTGGAAAGGAAGGTTTCTGTTTCCCTGAAATCTTCTGATTTCTAGGAAACAGAAAGGCAGGCCTTCAGACTTAATCAAGCAGACAGTGGTCCAGCTAATAAGACTAAATATCGATAAATGTAAAATACTAATAAATGTCATCAGCACAGGTTAAGTAAATATGTTTCTAACTGGCCCAGGCTCAAGTAAATATGAGTCTGCACATATTATACAGGTCATAGGGGAAACACAGAAATAATGAAAATAAAATACAGGAAAGGAATTCAAACATTCCTGTAAGTTCTTCACCTTATCTCTCTCTGTTCCATACACCCCTTTTTGTTTTATCAAAGCCATCATCCAAGGGGAAGTAGATAGGGCTCCAATTGTCAAGTAGCCATCTCACATGTAATCCTGAAAGTGAATTCAAGTTCCTATACATAACACACTAGTACAGTAAGGATTGGCTGCTCCAGTACTTATGTAAAAATCTCTCACATAATTACATGTTCTGAAGGGAACATTGTATTCAATTAGATAATATAAATACATACCTATAAGAATCCTTTTCAACAACAGTTACTCAAATTTTAACACAATATTTTCATCCTAAATCCTAAATACATTGCAACAGGAGACCCAGTCAGAATTTGGCAATCATTCATCAACCAGTCCCAGTTCCCCCCAAATCAATGGGGCTCAAAGTCCATTAGGAGCAGGGGCGATGGTCTCTTCTTCAGAAACTGCTTCCTGCTGAGAATGGGCGTAGACTTGAAAAATCCATTCAGATTCCTATTTCTTGGGGTGGTGTGCTAGAATACATTGAAGCATCTGATGTGTTGATCCAGGTCTTGAAGCAGGTCAATATAGCTGTACCTTGACCAAAATCTAGAATAAAAAACAAATCTAACAAATAAGGTTTAGAGTAGTCTAAGATAAAAAAAACTGGCCCACAAGGACTGCTGCAAGATGTGGAGAGGCCAATATAGATTGGCCAGCAGCTTCCCATGTAGGAAAACATACTTGTCTCACAGCACAGACAAATGTTAAAGATGTGTCAACTGTAAATAAACAAAATACCAGTGAGGTCTCACAGACAATTATGTCTATTGTTCTTACATTATTTTTGAAATCTTTAACGTCTTTATTAGCTACAGAACACATATCTACTAACTGGTGGATGACTAGGTGAAATACTCATTCACCTAATTATTAAGGATATAATGACTACATATAGTCAGATTGGAAACAGCAAGGTATTGCATAATTGAAGTATATGAAGGGTTTTCATTGATTATTTGTTCTGACTATAGAAATCGGCTCTAGGATGAAAAAGCAGGAACATGGCTACAATATAATATAATCAGTCAAAACTGATTTTTCAGCACATACATGACACAGGATGAAGGAGCCTTAACTCAGTAGCCTTAACTCAGTTATACTTCAGGTAATTGTCCCAGTTCCTTTCAGAAGTGGAGCACTGGCTTGATGACCTATCATACATTCATACCTGAATTTAAACTCCTAAATAATATTAGCTACAGTGCCAAGAGGTTTTACCTCTAATAGCAAATCTCATTAATCAAAGCTTCTGATGGATCTAGCTCTCAAGGATCTCATATCCTAAATAGGTATTAACCATGACCTGATATTGATAAAAGTAACAGAGTCATCCAAGAAAGTTCACAGCTTATCATTCATATCTAAGAAGATGGCTTATATATAAAGTCAACATTATATAAATCATTTTGCTTTTAAAATGCCCAATACATAGAACAAGTCTAAATTGCATATTGTCTATAGCAGAAACATGTCCAAAGGGACAAAGGCAAAATCGATTACTCCCAGGAGTGACTCCAGACATTCAATTAAAACTCATACAGAATATCTTAATCACACATAAAGGAACATTATCAGAAATAACATTATTAAGTTTTTCATTCTAAAATATATTAATTCATCCTTCTCCAATTGAGTATTCCCTATAAGCCTTTGGAAATATAAATAAGAGGTAGAACAAGGCGTATATAAAACAAAAAACCCCAGAAACAATTGGGCATATCCCATCAGTTCAGATAAAAATCCTGCTCCAGGTACTTCAAAAAAGCTCTGAATCATATTTGTTATCATAGTCATCGAAAAGGATACCATTATGCACTTAAATAAATATTAAATAATTTGCTGAAGACAGATGGAGACCTTGGTAGAAAGAATCATTTTTACAAAACTTGTGGAATCTATGCTACGGCATCAAAAATGACTTTGCCTGAAAGCAGCCATAGACTTGAAAAAATAAAACTCAGTAATTGACATGATGTGATGGAGGCTGTATCTTTAAACAATAAAATGCTCCCTGCAGCAAAGAGCCAGCTACAGTTTGTCTTCCCTTCTAAGAAGCAGCCATACCCAGGGAGGAGGGAGTGAGTCAAATGCTCACCTTTACCACTCCACTTTTCATAATAAACTTTTTAGAGTGCCAAGTCCTTCTCAGTATTTAGCCAGCCAGTGTGTTTTCTTTCTCCAAACAAATGAGCAATTTCTTCCATTAAAGGACTTGCCTCTTTCTGTCCAACTTCACTCCTCTTCCCTTTTCCAGCATGCTTTCTCCCTTTCAATCATCAACAGTAACCCCTGTAACACATCCCATCTCTCTCTCCTCCCGATTCTCAAAACCAATAACCCTTAACAATTTCAACAATAACCCCTACACAATTATCAATTTCACAATTTTCATACATGATAGCCACAAACATAACATAACCTATCAAAAATAGATAGAAATTTCCTGTAATATACAGTCATTTCAAATTTAAATATACACTGCACTTAAAATTACTTAAAATCAACACTTTTCCAGGTGATGTTCTAATTAGAAATTTCATTCAAACTGTCAATTGTTTCAGTAAATCGATCCTTCTTTTCCCATGTATGTAAAATCACCTCTTTTCCTTTTCTTTATTTTCTTTTTTTTCAAACCTTTTAAGATTCACAATATAGTTAACAGCTAAATAACTTTACAAAGCTTATACACATATTCAAGAGATATGACAAAATTTTAAAGGATAACTTAAAATATTTACAAATTTCCCAATATATGTTTTAGAAGGTAACATATTTCAACTAATTAGAAGGATATGTGACCTGTTCAGCTAAGTTATCAGAACTTTGCTTTAACAAGCTATTTTTAAACCAAATCAAATAAAAGAGCACTTTAAAATTTTTTTAAATTTATTAATGGTTCAATATTCAAACAAATTCCCAAGATCTCATACCCAGAATAAACAGATTAAGCATACACAGAAAAAGTAAAGATCTCCCACAATTTCAGAATAATACCATTTTGAAGAAAAACTAAGTAATTCAGTTTGTGAAGTAAACTTGGAAAACCTCCCCTGCCTTAAAAGTAGACTTTAGCTTTTTTTTTTAAGAATCTACATAAATCCATCAATATGGGAGGTATTACACATAATTACATAAGCACATAGCAATATAATACTTTCTCACTTGCTCTTGAAGTTCCTTAAAGAGCTGATATAAGCTGATTCAAGAAACATCTGACACTGAAAGAGCATGGCTGATAGTGAGACAGTTGAAGGAGCTTTGAAATCTTCAGGAATCTTTGGATTCCCTAACACAAGATGAGACTGTATCAGCTTCTTGAAAAACAGCAGGAATCATTGGATTCCTTGAGATGAAAAATTGTTGATGAGAATATTGCAGTACTTCAAAGCTTACAGGAATTATTGGATTCCTGGCACATGAACTAATGGACAATGGATTCCTTTTGGACTATTTCTAGGATTTATGGACATGTATAAATTCTCATGTTGATTCATGTTATTTGGTACATTACTACTACCCTGTGTTATATTGCTATGTGTTTATGTAATTATGTCTAATACCTCCCATATTGATGGATTTATGTATACCTTGTTTCAAGTTCTGGCCCATAACATCTCCTTGTAAGATCAGATCACTCATACTGAACCATGCTAAATTAGATAATTATTGTCTCTATCAACTCTAATGAGTTAACACTTTGTAAGAAGTCCAACAGAATCTTACTCCCATTCATTCTTTAGAATTAGATTATTTCATTTCCAATTAAGTTTTGGTCTATTTTTCCCTGGCCTTCCTTTGCATATGATTTTTATTGCATCATGATCTGAAAAAAAAATGAATTTACCATTTCTGCCTTTCTGCATTTGATTTTGAGGGTTTTATGTCCTAATATGTGGCCAATTTTTGTATAGATTTTATGAACCTCTGAGAAAAAAAGTAAACTCCTTTCTGTCTCCATTTAATTTTCTCCAAAGATCTATCGCACCTAACTTTTCTAACATTCTAACACTAATTATCTACTTAATTCTTTGTTATTTTTTATTTGATTTATTTAGTTCTGAGAGAGCAAGGTTGAGATTCCCCCACTAGTCTAGTTTTCCTGTCTATTTCTTCTTGCATCTCTAATCTTCTCCTCTAGAAATTTGGATACCATACCACTTGGTACATATATGTTTAATATTGATCATGCTTTATTATCTGTGGTACCCTTAGCAAGTTATAGTTTCCTTCCTTATCTCTTTAAGTTAGATCTTTTATTTGATCTGAGATCAGGTTGCTATCGCTGCTTTTTTACTTCATCTGAAGCACAATAAATTCTGCTCCAGCCCTTTCCCTTCTCTCTATTTTAAATGTGTTTCTTGTAAACAACATATTGTAGGATTCTGGCTTTTAATCCAATCTGCTATCCACTTCCATTTTGTGGGAGAGTTCATCCCATTCATATTCACAGTTAAAATAACTAATTCTCTATTTCCTGTCAACTTATTTACCTTAAGTTATGCTTCCTATCACCACCCTCCCTCAAACAGCCTTCCCCCTTTAGGGCCCCTCCCCCTTTTTTTCACCTTTCCCTGACTACTGTTTTTCCTTCAATTAGTCTTGCCTTTTCTTTTCCCCTTTCCCCTCCCACTTTCCTATGAGACAAGTTTCTCTGTGAAAACAAATATGTCTGATATTTCACAATATCTCACACAATATCAGATCACAAATCTGATGAGAGTGAGATTCACACCATGTTCAACACCTTCCCTTCTTTCCTTCAGTTATAAGGTCTTCTTTGCCTCATTGTGAGATGTTAATTTCCCATAAAAATTTTAACCTCCTTTTCCCTTTTTCCAGTGCTCTGTTTCCACCTCTACTTCCTTTTTCATATTATAATAATAAAATCAAATTATGCCGACACACTCTTAAGCATACCCATACCAGAAATATAGTTCTCAAGAGTTCTTTCCTTTTTTGCCTTTTTAGGCTTCTCTTTTGAGTTCTGTGTTTAGAGATCAAATTTTTAGTTCAGCTCTGGTCTTTTCATCAGAAACAGATGAAATTCACCTGTATCCTTGAATGCCCATCTTCTTCTCTGTGAGATAACGATCATTTTAGCTGGATAGCTTATTCTTAGCTATAATCCAAGTTCTTTTGCCGTTTGGACTATCAAATTCCAGGTCTTTAAGGTGGAAGTTGCTAGGTCCTGGATAATCCTAGTTTTGGCTACTCTATATTTGAATTGCTTCTTTCTGGCTGCTTGCAAAATTTTTCCTTTGTCTGATAGTTCTGAAATTAAGCCATCATATTCCTTTTAGTTTTCACTTTGGGGTCTCTTTCAACAGGTGATCAGGGAATTCTTTCAATGGCTACTTTTTACCTTCTGATTTGAGGACATCAGGGTAATTTTTATTTATGATTTCCTGTAAGGTAATGTCTAGGTTCTTTTTCTTTTTCATCATGGCTTTCAGGAAGTCCAATAATGCTTAGATTGTCTTTCCTAGATCTATTTTCCAGGTCAGTTGTTTTTCCTAGGACATAATTCGTATTTTCTTCTATTTTTTTTATTTTTTTGTTTTGTTTGACTGAGTCTTGAAGTCTTATTAAGTTATTTGTTTTCATTTATTCAATTCTAATTTTTAGTATATTATGTTCTTCAGTTACCTTTTTTAGTTCCTTTTGTACTTGGCCAATTGAATTGTTTTAACCATTGCCTACTTTTTTCCATTTCACAAATTCTGTTTTTCAAGGAGTTGGTATCTTTTTCATACCTATTTTGTAAGGAGATAAATATTTTTCCCTTTCATCAAATCTATTTTGTAGAGAGTTACATAATTTTCCCATTTATACAAATCTGTTTTGTAGGGAGTTACATAATTTTCCCATTTCATCCAATTTTTAAAGAAGTTTTCTTCAGAAAATTTCTGTTTCTCCTTTTCTATATCCTCTTGCAAAGATCTCATTTCCTTTCCCCATTTTTTCTTCTCTCTTTTAAGATCTTTTTTTTGAAATCTTCTAAGAAAGCCTTGTGAAATGAGGACCAGTGCATATGTCATTTGCAGACTTCATGTGGGGTTGATTGACCTTTAGGAACCTCAGGGTTTGAGGTCTGTTCTCTCTCTCTCCATAAAAGTTGTCTATGGTCAGATTTCCTTCTCTTTTATTTCATTTTTTTAAAGGTTGAGATCTGCTCTTATGGCAAGGGAGTGACAGCTGCTTTAGTAAAGCCTGGGGCTGTTGTTTCTGACTGACTTCCAATGCTTGGTTGATAATCTCATCCAGGTGCCAAGTTCTTCTGAGGCTCATAAGCTTCCAGTTTGCCTTTTGTATTCACTTTTGGGTAATTTTATAGCATATCTGCTAACACCTGCTTGCAACCAGGACAAGGTAGCCTAAGAGCCTCACAGAAGAATCCCCAGTGGATTCTGCAACATTCTGGCTCCTCAAGCAGATCCTTGCTCCAGGCTCCCTGTGCTGCAGTCTGTGCTAGGCAGACTGTCCCCTACTTGTTTGGAACACACCTGTTCTGAAGTTGTTTCAAGGTATGGTCTTCTGGGAATGTGTTGTACTCCAGATATTTGTGGATTCTGTCATTCCAAACCAGTTTAGAGACTTAATTGTTGGTTTGAGAGAAAATTAGGGGAGGTCATTGAAATCCTTGTCTTCACTATCTTGGCTTCATCTCATTTTTTTTTTAAATCTTTTTAATTAAACCTTTTTTTTCTTCAAAACATGTGTATGGGCTATTTTTCAACATTGACCTTTGCAAAATGTTATGTTCCAAATTTCTCTCCTTTCCCCCACCCTCTCTCCTAGATGTCAAGTAATCCAATATATTTTAAGCATGTTGAAAATGTAGATTAAATCTAGTATATGCATACATATTTATACAATTATCTTGATGCACAAAAACAATCAGATCAAAAGGGAAGAAAAATGAGAAAGAAAATAAAAAGAGTGAAAATGTTATGTTGTGATTCACTCTCAGTTCCCACAGTCCTCTCTCTGGGTGTAAATGGCTCCCTTCATCAGAAGATCATTGGAAGTGCCCCAAAACATCTCCCTGTTGAAAAGAGCCACATCTATCAGAATTGACTCCTGGTAATCTGGTTGTTGCTGTATACAATGTTTCCCTGGTTGTACTCACTTCACTTAGCATCAGTTCACATAAATCTCTCCAACTCTTTCTGAAATCATCCTGTTGATCTCTTTTCTTATAGAACAATGATATTCCATAACATGTATATACCATAACTAAATCAGCCATTCTCCAAGTGATGGGCATCCACTCAGTTTCCAGTTCCTTGCCACTACAAGTAGGGCTGCCACAAATACGTTTGCACATGTGGGTCCCTTCCTCTCCTTTACTAGAAGTGGTTTTAATTGATTCATTTGAAAATTGTCTGTTCATATCCTTTGACCATTTGTTAATTGGAGAATGGTTTGTATTCATATAAATTTGAATCAATTCTCTATACATTTTAGAAGTGAAACCTTTATAGAACAGAAAATGGTACATAATACATTTGCAGTTTCATGTGCAATCATCTTCTTTAAGAATTTTACTGTCTTATGGAAAGAGTTGTGTCACTCTTTAAACTAAAAAGGAATTTAAAAGAAAAAAAAATCAAACCTTTTTCAGAATCCTTGGATGGAAAAATTATTTCCCAATTTCCTGCTTCTATCTGATATTGTCTACATTGATTTTGTTTGGACACAAACTTTTTAACGTAATGTAATCAAAATGCTCTATTTTGCATTTCATAATGGATTGTGGCTGTTTTGGGCCATACGTTCCTTTCTTCTCCACAGATCAGAGAAGTCCACTATCCTTTGTCTTTCTAAGTTGCTAATATCACACCTCTTTATGTAAATCATGAACACATTTTGACATTTTGGCATAAGATATTAGATGTTGGTCAGTGCTTAATTTCTGTCATTCTATTTTCCAGTTGTCTCAGCAATTATTCTGAAAGAGTGAGTTCTTATCCCAGAAGTTTGGGTGTCTCAAACACTAGATTATTATAGTCACTGATTATTGTGTCTTGTGAACCTATCCTATTCCACTGATCAACTACTCTTATTCCTTCCCACTAACTGTGGATCCAGGGAAAGGGAACTCCCTACTTTGCAGCAGTACCTCCAAAGGTACTGCAAAGTATCCCCTCCACATGGGACAGATCTAGGAAGTGGCAGAAATAAGACTAGGATCTATCAGATCACATTGCCACTACTACCCCCAAAGCCCACCCAACCAAGCCCCTCCTCATCCTATCCTTTTTCCAGGCTCCTTCCACCTTCTATCCCATCTCAACATCCTCCTTGCTGCATTTTAGATAAAACCATCCCTCTCCTCTGCCTTGTGCATTTGCCCTGGGAGTCTCTTATACTTGGGAAAGAAGAGAAAGGAGGAAGGAGAAAAGAGGAGAGAGAGGAAAGAGCAGAGAGAAAGAGAGAGAAGAAGGAGGAAAAGGAAAAAAGGGAGGAAGAGGAGGAGGAAGACAGAGGAAGAGGAAGAGAAGGAGGAAAAAGAGGAGAAGAAGAAAGACAAAGAGGAGAAGGAGGGAGAAGAAGGAGAAGGAGGAGGAAGAGGGAGAAGAATAAGGAGGGAGAAGAAGAGGAGGAAGAGGAGGAACAAAGAGGAAGAAAGGAGGAAAACAGAGGAGAGAAGGAGGAAAAGGGAGAGAAGAGGAGGGAGAGAGGACAGAGTGATAGTGAGAGGAAGGAAACAATGGATATCAACATACCCAGAATGAACTGTGTAGAGGATC
Source organism: Antechinus flavipes (assembly GCF_016432865.1). Classification (NCBI taxonomy): domain Eukaryota; kingdom Metazoa; phylum Chordata; class Mammalia; order Dasyuromorphia; family Dasyuridae; genus Antechinus; species Antechinus flavipes. Next base: position 163,347,311 of record NC_067401.1, read on the forward strand.
ACAGACAGTGGTAGAACTCTAGGTAAGGTATAAGACATTTCAGACCAGAGGAACCTACTAATAATGTCTGCTTCAGCTCCCTATCTCCCCTAAGGGCTCTGGCCTTCCTGTGAAGTCAGGAGGTGGTGACAACCTGTGTTGTGATTGAAGCAGAGTGATATCAGGTGCCAAAGATCAATACCATGTGGCAATATACATGCAATAGCAAGTTATTCATGTGGTCTCATGTGTACAGTGTATACTTAGTGCATGGCCAGTGTTATTTTGATGACATAAAAGGTTATGAGGGTATATAAGGGTGAAAGAACTGGGGATAAACACTCCATTTTCCCACCATCCTCAAAATTCCCACCTCATCACTTAACCACCCCAACTTGGGGGCTCTAGAAAGCAGGACACAATATTTTAATCACCCCACTGTGGGGACTCTAGAAAATATGGTTTTGTCACCCCAACTTGGGGGCTCTAGAAAGCAGAACACAACATTTGGCACCCAAACATGGTGCTCTAGATGAGGTCCTGCCACACATCAGCTTAACTGACCCTTGGCTGAGTTTAATGAGAAGTACCCGTGACCTGAAAATTGGGTAAATATAAAAATAGGCAAGTAGGAAGAATCAGTAAGGGCTAGTCACTTTTGTTTTTCAACCCAAATGGGGCAAATACTAAGAAAAGAGCTCTTCCCCCCACCCCCAAGGGAAGTATGAAGCATGTGTAGTTAGGTTAACAGAGAAGTAAGATTTATTAGTAACTCAGAAGCAGATCACTGTGTTCTCAGATGCTCTGGAGTGCTCCTCTCTGTGGCTTTGTAAAAAGGAGAGTTTGGAGCCATAGATGTGGAAGTTAGTGGGAGAACAACTAATTGAGTACAATGGAGTAAAATTGATTTTAAGGAAAACAAGGGAAGATTTTTCACTTAGGGGGTTAAACCAGAAAGTATGAGGAGAAAAACAAGCAGAGGGTTGGTGACTGTAGCCTTGAAGGGTACAGCACTTGGAAGAAGCTAAGGAAATCTTTTTTAGTATTTTACTGATTTATTTTGCTTGTTATTATTCTAGGAGATTTGCAGGGCATGGCCAATTGGGTGAGAAGAGAGTTATCTTCTTATCTTAAGTACCATGGCCTGTTGGGCAGAAAAAGAATTAAGTACTTAAGTACCTTGCTGATGAGCTTGCTTTTCACCTTCAAAGCTCATTTTCAATTCTGCCTACACCAGAGCATGTGCCCTTAGGGTATTCCCCATCTCCTGAACCTCCTCCCTCAATCCCACCTTCAAGGGAGGGGGGAGAGGGAGGAGGAGGAAGAGTAGGAAGGGTAATGACACCATAAGCACCACCCATGCAGCAGTTTTGTCCACCCCCTATGTCTTTATCACAAGAGGAGGGCTAGGCTCCAGGGCCACAGGCAAAAAACCACTTGGACATGATGGGAACTGCTATCACACCCAGAGAGTCTTTAAGCAAACTGATGGGAGAAAGGGATTGCCCTTAGAGAGAACAGAGCTGTATACCTCTGAGACCACTGAGATATCCCCTGGAGAGCTGAAACCTGTCCTTGCCTCCACTCACAGTAGGCTTGACCATTTCGCCTCCTGAGGGTGATTGTAAAACAGTGTCTATCCATGTACTGATTTGTGAAACTGGGAGATGTGTAGCTAATATCCCAGTCACTGGCCAAAGATTACCACAAACACCCATATGTATGGCATAGGAGCATCAATAGCAGCTGAACTTGGTGCTACATCTTTGAGATGGAAATTTGAAGATAAAACAGGAAGTTTTATTAAAATAAAAAATCTCTTATCAATCTGTGGGGAAGAGAAATCTTACAATAGTTAGAATTACAATTAAGTACTTCAGCTTTTTAGGCAGGGCTGCTGTGGAAGGCCTGCCAGCCCTCTCACCTATTCCCATTCAATGGAAAACTGATATACCTGTGTGGGTGGAACAGTGGCCCTTAACCAATAAAAATATTCAGGCCTTATGTTGTAGTAGATACCTTCTCGGGATTTACTTTTGTAATATCAGCAACAAAAGAAACAGCCCGAATGGTACCTGAGTTCCTTATAAATGCTTTTGCAATTATGAGTGGGCCAGAAGCAATAAAAAGATCATGGACCTGCATATACTTCTAAACATTCTGCAACTTTTGTGTGCACTATCAGATTTCACACATCACTGGCATACCTTTTAATCCTCAGGGACAGGCAATAGTAGAGAGGAGAAACAGAGATATCAAGATGCTCCAAAATTAAAAGAAAGAGGGAGCCACGGGTAATCCTAGAGGTCTTCTAAACTTAATTCTATAGATTAAAATTTTTTTTATTTTTTTGATGGAGAGGCACTGGCTCTGACAGACAGGTTTTGTAACCCACTGGAAGGGCAGTGTCCAGTGTGAGCAGCTCCAATATCTTTAGATAATTTCCAGGTAATACGGAGAGAGTCAAAAAGTGATGAATGGAAAGGACCTGATAGGTTAACTGCTTGGGGGAGAGGGTTTGCTTGTATCTCTGCAGATGGAGAAGGAACCTGGTGGCTGCCAATGAGCCATATCCACCTTGTGCATTCAAGAGAGACAGAAAAAGAGAAGACCCTCAAAATTAAGGAGAAGACCCAAGAAACATCAGGTGGTTCCATCTCTGACTGTGCCCACCACTGAAAGAGTCTGGCAGTTAAATCTATGTGTATGTCAATTAACTCATGAACATCAAAAATAATTGTCAATAAGACTGATGCAGGACTTTACAACCTGCAGGAATCATTGGATTCCCTGAAATATGAAAAGAATGATGGAGGAATTCAAAACATGGAGAAAGCATTGGATTCCCTAACACATAAAGTGATTGACAATAGATTGGCTTTGGATATCTCTTGGCTGCTGAAGGAGGTATGTGTGATTTTGAATTGATATTTTCTGCACCATCCTTCTGGGACTCATGGAAATCTTTATAGTTTTTTGTTTATTCATATTTTTATTGTATTGCTAATTGCTTATATGATATTACAACTTGCCTGTGTGATTCCTCCCATGCTGATAGATTTAATCACTAGTATATGCCTGCTTCAATTAAAACAAAAACAAACAAACAAACAAAAAAGGTGAAAATGTAGAGGGTCACAGATACTGGGAGAACTCTGGGTGAGGTATAAGAACCTTCAGCCCAGAGAGAAACTGCTAACAATGTCAGGTTCGGATCCCCACCTTCCCTAAGGGCACTCAGCTTTCCTTAGAAGTAAGGGGGTGGTGATCACCTGTGTTGTGATTGAAGCAGATTGATATCAGGTGGCAAACTACTTACAATAGCAAGTTGTTTATGCAGTCCCACATGTGCAGTATACACTTAGTGCATGCGCAGTGTTGTTTTGGTTACATAAGGGTATGAGGTTATATAAGGGTGAAAGAACTGGGAGTAAATGGATTCCATATTTCTACCATCCTCAGGAGTCCCACTTCATCATACCTCCACTAAGATAGTATATTTTAACTACCCCAGAATGGGGGCTCTAGAAAACATGCTATGTTTTGTCACCCCAACTTGGGGACTCTAGAAAACAGAACACAATATTTTAATCAGACCGGCTTGGGGGCTCTAGAAAGCAGGACACAACAAAGCTAAAAATTGACAGCTAAGGCATTGCCTTGTTTCCTTCAGAAAATTTTGTAGGCAAGAATCTCCATGGTAATTCCTTTTGTGAGGGAGAGGGATGCAGAAATATGTGTAGGAGGAGGAGTGAGGAAGTTTATATCTGTGAGGAGGCATATATTTTTCTGGGAGGAAATTCTCTCTAGAGATCAATGGAAGAGATACTTCATGTGCCAGCAATAGGAGACAGAAATACTCCTTCTGTCTTCTAAGGGGAAGCAGCTAAGATACCATCCATATCTTAAGAGATAAATCCTCTCTTCCAGACTCTAGGGAGATAACTCCCTAAGACTTGACTACATACAAAATGGATATTATTTTTTTATCCCAAAAATCTTGTACTCTGTTACAGTGAAGTAAGGCTTGTACAGTAAGTTCTTTGGAGAACTGAGAATGAAAGTCAGTGTGATCTGAAGTCCAAATTCAGTCTCAGATATAACTGAGTGTCTCTGAGAGAAAGTCACTTCACCTGTTTGCTCACAGGGTTGTTGTGAGGATTAAATGACATGGTATACTTAAAGAACACTGAGTACAGTGCAGAGGACAAAGTAGGTGTTTCACCTTATTTTTTTCTTTCCTGATGTGAACCTGAGACTGCCTCTAGGTCCCGTAATTGCATAGAACTTCCAAGAAATCTGCTCCCCCACTACCACCACCATTTATGGATCAACCTGAACCATGGGAGACTTGTGGAATCTTAGCACAAGAAAAGAGAGGGAAGATTGGCTCAAAGTTCTTATCCTTTTTCTGACAAATGACCTTCTGACCACTGGTGGAGCCTATCTGACCTGTCTTCAAACCAGATTTTAAATGCCTAACAAATAATTCTCAACAATCTCAAAATTTTTATATATTTCATTAATTTCTTAAAATTGGCAGTGTGAGCATAATTGTTTATTCTATCTGTAGATATGAAATGTAGATATGGAATATCCCTTTCTCACAGCATTGGGTATCCCAGCTGTCATTTCTTCTTGAGAGAGCTGGTTTGCTTCAAGGCACTGAAAGGGTTAAGAAAGGCTTGTCCAGGGTAGAACCAAGTTTCTCCTTCTGGCCCTCTGGTTACTACCTGGACTTTTTCCCTTGTGGATTAGAAAATAAAAATATAAGAGAATTTTCGAAGCTGGGACAGGACCAATGCAGTAATGAGCCTCATAGGTCTATAGGATGTGGTGAAATCAAAGAATATTGGAACAAGACTCAAATTTTGTGATTTGGGCAGTCTGGGAGAAGCTACTCACTTTCCATTAAGAAAATGCCACCTGAAATCACAGTCAATAAATGAATTTTATCTTTAAAGATAAATCCTTTGGGCATACAGACTTTGCCATAATCTTTCATCCTCTTGGTTTTCCTATGGTCATAGAAGGAAGTCTTTCAGTTGCCTCCCTTTCATTTCTTTCAATGATGAAGAGAGGCAAAATGGAATGGAGAAAGGACTTAATAGGGCAGGGGACCTGAAAGAATTGATCACTTTCATCCATTGTGTTGGGGCGGGCTCTACTTACTGCACAGCCAAATTAAACTTTGAAAAGCAATTCCTGGGATGTGCTACATTAGCTATTAGGGCCTTGTGGGTCTGCTACTCCTTTAGTTGGTGGGGTGGGATAATTGTTGTAATAAAAGTTTTAGCACTTATTTGTTGACATCCTTTACCCTGAGGAAATCTGCAACTTGAATGCATAGAAGAAACAGGATAGTTCCCAAGGGTGAAAATCAGTCAACCAACATTTAGTAATATTTGTTCAAGAGACAAAAACGTCATCATAAATGGGAGGACAACAAATACATAAACTAGAACCCACCAGAAAAATACAGAATTTCTAGACAGGCACATGAGAAGGCATAATCCTAATAGAACAGTGGGAGTCCTTTAGGAAAGAGGTGTACAGGGTCCTGAGGTTGATTAGCAAGGTGAGTGAAGGAGAGCAAGCTTGTGGGGGAGGAGTGTTGTAGAGGAAGGACTTAGAACCTGCATAACTAAATGGATGGAATGTGGGCCAAATAAGAGAAAAGGGTAGGGAATGCCAGATCCTGCAAAGCTGGGTGCCTGGAGTTGAGAATTTCGAACAAGGGGAGAGATTGGGGAACCAAAATTATGCGATGCGTTTTGGACACATGGATATTCATTCATAAATTGGGTATCTGATTGAGAATGTGCAACAGATGTCATATGGGAATTGGGGAACACAGCTGAGGAGGTAGACTAGAGCCCCATCAATATACCTGGGAGTGTTTTGCCTAGAGATGGGGACCTCATGAATTTCCCAGGCATTCATGTAGAGTACCATTCATACCCTAAGAGAAAAGAGCAAAACGATGACAAGTGACAGAGGTATAAGTGGGTCACCCCCAGGGTCCATGACATGAATAAAGATCCAGTCAAAGAGACTAAATGAAAAGCAGGACACACAATAAAGAACCCAGAGAGAGAAGAATCGTGAAAACTCTGAAAAGAGAGTCTCCTGAAGGAGAAGAAAAGGCAGTCACTCCCAAAAATGCTGCCAGAGAGATGCTGAAGGGTCACAATTAGACTGTGGTCTTTCAGCTTTTGTACTATGGAGGTTATCAGTCACTTTTCATTTCAATAAGTAAAACTCAGCTGCATGAGGAGGAGAGAAGCCAGAGGACAGAGAGCTTAGGAGAAAGAATATCAAAAAGCATTCATTTTCTACTGTGGGTCGAACACTAGACTAAGTACTGGGGGCAGAAGGGAAGGAGGAAGCAGGGAGGATATAGAGAAAAATTGAAGCCAGGCCCTGACCTGGAGGAGCTCCCAGTCTAAGGGGATGACTCCTTGCACACAACTCTGCACAAATACACATATTACATGAAATAGAGGAAGGAACAAACTTGTCCTTTGTGCTTCCCTACGTGTGAAAGGAGGGAGAGGAAAAGGAAGTTAGCAGGTAGGAGAGGGTCCAGCTCTAAGCCAAAGGCCAGGCATCTCTGAGTCCCTCTCTGCTCCCTGTAGTGCTGCTGTCTTTGCCACCCACCCTCTTCTATTTCCCGATTTCTCTCCCTTGGCTCATAGGCTGCCTTCTTCATCCACAGACTTGGCCCCACCTTCAAGTTATCTAAGCCTTTACTCACAGGCCAAGTTATGCCTCCGAGGAATACTCCCTTTTCTTGAAAGGGATTCCCCCAACACCAGGGCTAATAGCCCCATCACTAATGAGGGCTGCAAAGAGTTGCTGGTGCCGTTTAACAGCAGCCTGTGCAATCGGGCCAAGTCCGCCCTGGCTTCCAGGATTAAACATTTCCCCTATGTCGGAGAGTAATGACATTCCTGACTGGAGGGCAGCGAGTCCAGTTAAAAGAGACACCTGCAAGGGGCTGGCTCCTCTTCAAAAAATGAGCCTCTGCCAAAGGGCCAAGTCACTCCTCCTCCCCAGTTCAGGTCAAATTGCCCCTTTATGGGAGAAGGACCCCACAAGTTCACCAACGCACACTCCAAACCCACTGGCCCAAAAAGAAGAATATCTGTACTTCACAGAGTTGACTCCTCTGCCCGACAAAAACCTCTGCCTATGGCCCAAGGTATTGTTCGTCCCCAGTCAAGGCGGAGTTGCCCCTTCTGTGGGACAAAGACACCCAGATACACGAACCGAATGGTAAAACCAAGTGACAACAAAAGAAGCTTATGTGCCCTGCACAGAGTGGGCTCCCCCTGCCGAGCACAAGTCTCTGACAATGGGAAAAGGCCCTCATCTTCCCGCATCGACATCTGGGTGCCACTCTGGGGAGAAGGACCCCACAAATTCACCAACGCACACTCCAAACCCACTGGCCCAAAAAGAAGAATATCTGTGCTTCACAGAGTTGACTCCTCTGCCCGACAAAAGCCTCTGCCAATGGCCCAAGGTATTGCTCATCCCCAGTCAAGGCGGAGTTGCCCCTTTGTGGGGAAAAAAAACCTAATATATGAACCAAAAGTCCAACCCAACTGACATCAAAAGAAGCTTATGTGCCCTGCACAGAGCTGGCTCCCTGCCCAACAGAAGCCTCTGCTAATGGGCCAAGGACGCCCTCTACCCCAGTCATTGTCAAATTGTTCTTTTGTAGGAGAAGGACCCCCCCAAATACACCAATCCACACTCCTACCCAATTGACATCCAAAGCTGAAAATGTGCCCTGACGCAGCACAGAGTTGGCTCTCTTGCCCAGCAGAAGTCTTGGCTAATTGAAAAAGGCCTCTTCTTCCCCAATCGAGGTCTAGTTGCCCCTTTGGGAAGAAAGACCTAACTGAGCCCAAAAAATAATATCTGCTCATCACAGAGCTGGCTCCCCTGCCCAAGAGAAACCTCTGCCAATGGCACAAGGCATCCCTCCTCCCCACTCAAGGCGGAGTTGCCCCTTCTGTGGGACAAAGACACCCAGATACACGAACCGAATGGTAAAACCAAGTGACAACAAAAGAAGCTTATGTGCCCTGCACAGAGTGGGCTCCCCCTGCCGAGCACAAGTCTCTGACAATGGGAAAAGGCCCTCATCTTCCCACATCGACATCTGGGTGCCACTCTGGGGAGAAGGACCCCACAAATTCACCAACCCACACTGCGACCCAACTGGCCCCAAAAGAAGAATCGGCCCCAAACCATCTCCCAGCATTTCCCATAAACACCCGAGGGAACACACAGAAGCTCCTCCATGGAGCCCACAGCTGGAACGCACCAATGAACATTGACCTCGGTTGCCATGGAGGGGAACCAGGAAACCAGGCCCCCTTTGTCAATCTCCTATCTCAGTCTGGAGCACCTGCCATATTTAGGCCCTCCACCAAGGCCCCAGGCAGGAGGGGCTCAGGCTGCCTACCTGAGCAATGCAGCCAGCCTTGGGCCTAGGGGTTGGGGAAGGAGAGAAGGGGGGCTGAGTGGATACAAAGAAAGGCCTGAGCCAGGCCCTGGCCTGAGGGAGCTCCCAGTCTAAGGGGATGACTCCTTGCACACAACTCTCACCAATACCCGTTTTACATGAAATAGAGGAAGGGACAGACTTCTCCTTTGTGCCTCCCTATGTGTGAAAGGAGGGAGAGGAAAAAGAAGTTAGCAAGTAGGAGAGGGTCCAGCTCTAAGCCAAAGGCCAGGCATCTCTGAGTCCCTCTCTGCTGCCTGTAGTGCTGCTGTCTTTGCCGCCCACCCTCTTCTATTTCCCGATTTCTCTCCCTTGGCTCCTAGGCTGCCTTCTTCATCGACAGACTTGGCCCCACCTTCAGGTTGTCGAAGCCTTTTTTCACAGGCCAACTTATTGTCTAGAAAAGGACATCCTTCTTTGAAAAGAATCCCTCCACACAAGGTTAACAGCCCCATGGGGAAGGAGGGCTCTAAAGAGTTATTGCTGCCAGTTAAAGGCAGCCTGTATCAACAGGCCAAGTCCACCCTGAGTAATAGGAGAAAACGGATTGCCCCGATGGGGGCCAACAGTCAAATGGAGCTGGCTCCTCCTCAGAAAATTAGCCTTGCTCAAAGGGCCAAGGTGCTCAAAGGGCCAAGGGGCTCCTGTTCTCCAGACCATCTTCAAAAATTTCCCCTGAGAATGGGAGGGAAAAAGTAGATGTTGGCTCTATGGCAAGCCAGGGGAACCAGGAAGCCACTGTCCATTTGTCAATCCCCTATCTCAGTCTGGAGCACCTGCCATAGGTTTTAGGCCCTCCACCAAGGCCCCAGGCAGGAGGGGCTCAGGCTGCCTACCTGAGCAATGCAGCCAGCCTTGGGCCTAGGGATGAGGAAGGAGAGAAGGAGGGCTGAGTGGATACAAAGAAAGGCCTGAGCCAGGCCCTGGCCTGAGGGAGCTCCCAGTCTAAGGGGATGACTCCTTGCACACAACTCTCACCAATACCCGTTTTACATGAAATAGAGGAAGGGACAAACTTGTCCTTTGTGCCTCCCTATGTGTGAAAGGAGGGAGAGGAAAAGGAAGTTAGCAGGTAGGAGAGGGTCCAGCTCTAAGCCAAAGGCCAGGCATCTCTGAGTCCCTCTCTGCTCCCTGTAGTGCTGCTGTCTTTGCCGCCCACCCTCTTCTATTTCCCGATTTCTCTCCCTTGGCTCCTAGGCTGCCTTCTTCATCGACAGACTTGGCCCCACCTTCAGGTTGTCGAAGCCTTTTTTCACAGGCCAACTTATTGTCTAGAAAAAGACATCCTTTCTTTGAAAGGGATCTCCCCAACACCAGGGCTAACATTTTGCTAATGAGGGCTGCAAAGAGTTGCTGCCCCCGCTTAACAGCAGCCTGTGCAAACGTGCCAAATCCGCCCTGGGTTCCAGGATTAAACAGATTTCCCCAATAGGGACAAACAATGAGACAGACTGGAAGGCAGCGAGTCCAATTAAAAGAGACACCTGCAAGGAGCTGGCTCCTCTTCAAAAAAGGAGCCTTTGCCAAAGGGCCAAAATGCTCCTGTTCTCCAGGTGAAGAGCTGAGTCTTTATATAAAAAGGACCCCCAAACGTCAGAAAAAACAATCCAACTGAATGAGGGCTGCACAGAGTTGGCTCCACTGAGCACTAGAGCCTGTGCTAACTGGCCAAGTCTGCTGTGTATCCAAGAAAAGTCAGGTTGCCTCTCTTTCGGGAAAGATCCCCAAAAGTCCAGGGCAAACAGTACTATCTGTGTTCTTACAAAAAGGGAAAGGGAGCATTGCGAGGAGTTGGCTCCATGGATCCCCAGGAGCCTGTGCCGATGGGCCAAGGCACTCCTCTTCCTCAGTCGGGTTGAATTGCCCTTTTATGGGAGAAGGACAAATTCACCACCCCACGCTCCGACCCAACTGGCCCCCAAAAATAATATCTGCTCTTCACAGAGTGGACTCCTCTGCCCAACAGAAACCTCTGCCAATGGCACAAGGCGGTTTCCTCCTCCCCAGTCAAGGTGGAGTTGCTTCTTTGTGGGACAAAGACACCCAAATACATGAACCAAATGGTTAAACCAAGTGACAACAAAAGAAGCTTATGTGCCCTGCACAGAGTGGGCTCCCCCTGCCGAGAACAAGTCTCTGACAATGGGAAAAGGCCGTCGTCTTCCCCCATCGACATCTGGGGGCCACTCTGGGGAGAAGGACCCCACAAATTCACCAACCCAAACTGCGACCCAACTGGCTCCAAAAGAAGAATCGGCCCCAAACCATCTCCCAGCATTTCCCATAAACACCCGAGGGAACACACAGAAGCTCCTCCATGGAGCCCACAGCTGGAACGCACCAATGAACATTGACCTTGGTTGCCATGGAGGGAAACAAGGAAACCAATTCCCCTTTGTCAATCTCCTATCTCAGTCTGGAGCACTTGCCATAGGTTTTAGGCCCTCCACCAAGGCCCCAGGCAGGAGGGGCTCTCGCCTACCTGAGCAATGCAGCCAGCCTTGGGCCTAGGGGTTGGGGAAGGAGAGAAGGGGGGGCTGGGTGGATACAAAGAAAGCCTGAGCCAGGCCCTGGCCTGGGGGAGCTCCCAGTCTAAGGGGATGACTCCTTGCACACAACTCTGCACCAATACCCATTTTACATGAAATAGAGGAAGGGACAGACTTGTCCTTTGTGCTTCCCTGTGTGTGAAAGGAGGGAGAGGAAAAGGAAGTTAGCAGGTAGGAGAGGGTCCAGCTCTAAGCCAAAGGCCAGGCATCTCCGAGTCCCTCTCTGCTCCCTGTAGTGCTGCTGTCTTTGCCACCCACCCTCTTCTATTTCCCGATTTCTCTCCCTTGGCTCCTAGGCTGCCTTCTTCATCGACAGACTTGGCCCCACCTTCAGGTTGTCGAAGCCTTTTTTCACAGGCCAACTTATTGTCTAGAAAAGGACATCCTTCTTTGAAAGGAATCCCTCCACACAAGGTTAACAGCCCCATGGGGAAGGAGGGCTCTAAAGAGTTATTGCTGCCAGTTAAAGGCAGCCTGTATCAACAGGCCAAGTCCACCCCGAGTAATAGGAGAAAACGGATTGCCCCGATGGGGGCCAACAGTCAAATGGAGCTGGCTCCTCCTCAGAAAATTAGCCTTGCTCAAAGGGCCAAGGTGCTCAAAGGGCCAAGGGGCTCCTGTTCTCCAGACCATCTTCAAAAATTTCCCCTGAGAATGGGAGGGAAAAAGTAGATGTTGGCTCTATGGCAAGCCAGGGGAACCAGGAAGCCACTGTCCATTTGTCAATCTCCTTTCTCAATCTGGAACACCTGCCATAGGTTTTAGGCCCTCCACCAAGGCCCCAGGCAGGAGGGGCTCTCGCCTACCTGAGCAATGCAGCCAGCCTTGGGCCTAGGGGTTGGGGAAGGAGAGAAGCGGGGCTGAGTGGATACAAAGCAACAGCCTTGCTCAAAGGGCCAAGGGGCTCCTGTTCTCCAGACCATCTTCAAAAATTTCCCCTGAGAATGGAGGGATGACTGTACACCAGGCCTGGGAAAACAGGGAGCCACTGCCCATTTGTCAATCTCCTCTCTCAGTCTGGAGCACCTGCCATAGGCTTTAGGCACTTCACCAAGGCCCCAGGCAGGAGGGGCTCTCGCCTACCTGAGCAATGCAGCCAGCCCTGGGCCTAGAGAATGGGGAAGAGGGGAAGGGGAGAAGGAGGCCTGAGTGGATACAAAGAAAGGCCTGGGCCAGGCCTTGGCCTGGGGGAGCTCCCAGTCTAAGGGGATGACTCCTTGCACACAACTCTGCACCAATACCCGTTTTACATGATATAGAGGAAGGAACAGACTTGTCCTTTATGCTTCCCTATGTGTGAAAGGAGGGAGAGGAAAAGGAAGTTAGCAAGTAGGAGAGGGTCCAGCTCTAAGGCAAAGGCCAGGCATCTCTGAGTCCCTCTCTGCTCCCTGTAGTGCTGCTGTCTTTGCCGCCCACCCTCTTCTATTTCCCGATTTCTCTCCCTTGGCTCATAGTCTGCCTTCTTCATCCACAGACTTGGCCCCACCGTCAGGTGGCCGAAGCCTCTCCCCACAGGCCATGTCCCCCAGGAGACAAGTTGTTCCTTTGCTGGAAAAGCACCTGCCAACACTCTAAAAAAAATAAAATTTAGTCCTCAATGAGAGGGCTACACAGTCTTGCCTCTACTAAAAAAAAAAAACAGTAGCCTGTGCCCCCGGACCAGTCCACCGTCTTCTCAAGGCAAGGCCAGATTGCTTCTCTGTGGGAAAACGATGCCCCACAATCAAGTGTAAACACTTCAGTTGTTCCACAAAAGACTGGTTGTGAGGGTTGCACGGAGTTGGCTCCACTGAAAAACAGAGGTCTCTGCCAAATGGGCCAAGTGTGCTGTTTCCATGAGGAAAGATCGGGTTCCGCTCTTTGGGAAATGTCCCCCCAACCTCGAAGGCAAACAGTCTTATCTGTGCTCTTACAAAAAGAGAATGTGAGAGCTGCAAGGAGTCTGCTCCAATGATCACCAGGAGCATGTGCCAATAAGTGGGCCAAGGCGCTCCTCTTCCCCAGTCGAGGCCGAATTGCCCCAATTGATGGAAATTCACCAAGCCACACTCCAAACGCACTGACCCAAAAACAATATGTGCCCTTCACAGAGTTGTGTCCCCTGCCCAACAGAAGCCTCAGCCAATGGGAAAAGGCCATCGTATTCCACGATCAACGTCTAGTTGCCACTTCGGGGAGAAAAACCCTTCACACTGACCAACCCACACTCTGACACAACTGACATCAAAGGAAGAATGTTGCCCTGCAGAGAGTTGTCTTCACTACCCAGCAGAAGCTTTTGCCCATGGGCCAAGGCCACCATCTTCCCCAGTCGAGGGCGAGTTGCTCCTTTCTGGGAGAAAGACCCCTTAAGCACCCTTTACTTCCACCACAACTGACATCCGAAGCTGAATGTCTGCCCTCCACAGACTTGGCTGCTGCCCACGGTAAGTCTGCACTAAGGGCCAGGGCGCTCCTCTTCCCCAGTCAATCTCATCACGTTTCCCCTTAAAACTTGGGGGAACAGATGCCTCCCATAAATCTCCAGCATTCACCGTGGTGCCAGCAGCTGGGCCGGCCTGAGTAGTCCCTACCCCTGGAAGAGGCCGGTCTTTGGGCTGACCAATGAGAGGTCAAACAGGAAACCACAGCATCCTCCTGTCAGCCCCCTCCTCCCTCAGGCTTTAGGAACTCCAGCCAAAAGCCCCAGGAAGAGGCTCAGCCACCCTTACAAAGGAAAATTGCAAACACCAGTCCACCCTGTTCACCAGATAGATGAAGATGCGCAAATTGAGAATCAAGAATTGCCAACAGAATGTGAAGTTCCAGCCAATCTTGGTCTCCAGATCTCTGGCTAATTGGATGCTCTAAACAGGAAAAATTGGATGCTTTGTCCTATTTGCACAGTGTCTTAAAAATTAAAAATTGAATATAATTTTAATTTTTTAGTGTTTAGCAAATTTATTTTTAATAAGCATTGCTTTATGAATCATGTTGGGAGAAGAAAATCAAAGCAAAAGGATAACCATGGGAGAGAGAAAAAGAAAATAAAACGAGTGAACATATGTTGCTTTACATTCTTTCTACTTGGTTCTTTTTCTGAAAGCAGATGGCATTTTCTGTCTATTCTATTGGGATTTCTTTGGATCACTAAAGCACTGAGATCAATTCTTTCCTAGTTGATCATCACAAATTCTTACTGTTATTTTTTATAAATTATTCTTCCTTCTGCTTACTCCACTCAACATCATTTCGGGTAAATCATTCCAGACCTTGCTAAAATCAGCTTGTTCATCATTTTTTATATAACCCTAATATTCCTTTGCCTTCACATACCACCATATCTTGTTCAGCCATTCCCCATCTGATGCTTATCTATTCATTTTCCAATTCTTCGCTACCACAAAAACAAGTTGTTAAGAAACTATTTTGCACATGTGGGTCCCATTTCCTCCTTTATGATTTCCTTGGGATACAGACCCAGTAATGGAACTGCTGGGTCAAAAGGTATGTGCACTTTTTTAGCCCTTTTGGAATACTTCCAAATGGCTCTCTTGAATGGTTGAATCAAATTCTAAAAAATGAGTGGGACAAACAACAAATCATAGAAACATTCCATAATTTCATCCAAAAGAAAGACAATGATGAAACAATATACTAAAACCTATGAAAAAGCAGTCAAAACAGTGAGTTCTTAGGTCAAATTTTATATTTCTAAATAGCTATATCAATGAAATAAAAATTTGACATCAGTGACTTGGGTATGCAACTAAACAAGCTCAGAAAAGAACAAAATCACAACAAATTAAAACTCCCGATCAAATATTGGCTTAGAAATTCTGGAATTCCAAGGAGAGATTAATAAAATAGAAACCTAGGAAACTATTGAACTAATAAAACTAAGAGAATTTTATGAATAAAACCAACAAAATAAATATTCCTTCTGTTAATTTGATCAGAAAAAGTAAAGAAAAAACCCAAATTACCAGCATCACAAATCAAAGGGGTGAATATACCACTATGATAAAGTAAAGCAATAATAATGAACTATTTTGCCCATCCAAAGGGAGCACATCTGAAGATCTGTCCCAAATGGATCAATACTGAGAAAAATATGAATTGCTAACATTAACAGAAGGGAAAGTAAATTACTTAAACAGTCCCATTTTAGAAAAAGAAAGTGAACAAACCATTTATTAGAAAAAATCTTCAGGGCCACATTGATTCATAAGTGAATTCTATTAAACATGTAAAGAACAATAAATTCCAATATTATATAAATTATTTGGAAAAGGGGGTCAAGAAGGAGTACTGCAAAATTCTTTCTACCGTACTAATTACCAAAAGCAGGAGGAACCACAAGAGAGAAAAAAATTACAGACCAATCTCCCTAATGCATATTGATGCAGAAATCTTACATAAAATATAAGCCAAGAGATTACAGCAAATTTTTCCTGGATAATACACCATGAGCAAGTGGGCTTTATACCAGGAATACATGGCTGGTTCAATATTAAGAAAACTATTGGTATAATTGACTATATCAATAAGGAAACCAATAGAAAGCATGACAATCACAACAGATCCAGAAAAAACTTTTGACAAAATTCAGCAGCCATTCCCATGAAAAACACCAGCCAGCATAAGCTTCAAGGGAGCTTTCCTTCAAATAATAAGCCGTATCTGTCCAAAACAGAAAGCATTATTTGTAATGGAGAGAATCATCTGGGTCATTCCTAATAAGGTCAGAGGTGAAACAAGGATGCCCATTACCACAGCTATTATTCAACAAGGTACAAGAAATGGTTTGAGCACGAATCAAAAGAAATGAAAGTAATTACAATAGGCAATGAGGAAATCAAACTATCTTTCTTTGCAGATGAGATGATGATATACTTAGAGAATCCTAGAAAGCCATCCAAAAAACTACTGGAATCAACAGGTTGAACAAACTTGCAGGATATAAAATAAACCCACACAAATCATCAGCATTTCTCTGTGTTACTGACAAAACCCATCAAAAAGTGATAGAGAAACCGCTTGTAAAATAATGTAGACCAAATGAAATACTCGGGGGTCTAACTACCAAGACAAGCCCAAGAACTATGAGAACACAATTACAAATCCCTTCTCACATGAATAAAGTTGGGTCTCAGGAATGGGGAAAATATCAATTGCACGGGGGTAGGGTCTGTTAAGATTAGAAAATGCCAATTCTGCCTCAGTCAATGACTTCAGTGCCGTAAAAATGAATCAGGGAAAAATGTATTTTATATAGGTACAAAAAATAACAAAATTCATATGGAACAACAAAAGGCCAAGATATCAAGGGAATTAATAAGACAAAAAATACAAAGGATAGTGGCTTACATTCTCCAATTGATATGAACAATCTTCAGATGAAGAAAGGGAAACGATTTCTACTCATATGAAAAGGTGCTATAAATGACTACAAACCCCTCAGATTGGCAAAGATAACAGGAAAAGATAATGATAAATGATGGAGGGAATGTGAGAAAACTGGGAAACTAATACATTGCTGGTGGAAGTTTGAACTGATCCAACCATTCTGGAGAACAATTTGGAAGTATATGCAAAAAGTTATCAAACTGTGCATACTCTTTGACCCAGCAGTGTTACTACTGGGCGTGTATCCAAAAGGGATATTAAAGAAGGGAAAGGAACTTGCATGTGCAAAAGTGTTTGTGGTGGCCCTTTTTGTATTGGCAAGAAACTGGAAACTGAGTGGACACCCATAATTGGAGAGTGGCTGAATAAGTTATGGTATATGAATGTTATGGAACATTATTGTTCTATAAGAAATGATCAGTACAATGATTTCAGGGAGGCCTGGAGAGACTTACATGAACTGATGCTGAGTGAAATGAGCAGAACCAGGGGATCACTGTACACAGCAACAGCAAGATTATACAGTGATCAATTCTGATGGTCCTGGCTCTTTCCAAGAATGAGATGACTCAGGACAGTTCCTATGATCCTGTGACAAAGAGAGCCTTCTATACCCAGAGAGAGGGCACTGGGAACTGAGAGTGGATCGCACCATATTATCCTCACTCCTTTTGTTGTTTGCTTGCATTTTGTTTTCTTTCTTATTTTTTTTCCTTTTGGATCTGATTTTTCTTCTGCAGCATGATAATTGTATTAATATGTACACATACACTGAATTTAACATATTATAACATGATTAACATATATTGAATCACTTGCCATTTAGGGGAAGGAGTCAGGCCAATAGGAGCAAAATCTGAAACACATGGTTTTGTAAAGGTTAATGTTGAAAAATTATCCATTTCTATGTTTTGAAAATAAAAAGCTTAAATAAAAAAGGAAAATGAAATAGGATGGGGGCTTAGCATTACCAAACCTAAAAGTATAATATGAAGCAGCAGTTCTCAAAACCATTTGCTCTTAGCTAACAGAGTGGTTGATCAGTGGAATAGATGACAGTGATCAAGGCCTATAGTTATATAGTATTTGATAAAGCCCCAAACTTCAGCTTCTGGTAATAAAAACTCACTATTTGATAATAAATCTCAGGGAAAAGTGGAAAATCACATCTCAGAAACTCGGCTTCGACCCATGGGGTGTGCATCTCACACCCCATGCCAAAATATGGTCAAAATGGAAAAGATCTCCACCGAAACCACAAGTGGTTGGAGAGCCCTGCCATGGGGCCTCTGAGCAAAGTCAATCTGGCAGGGGGGCAGGCTTCCTGGGAGCAGGTGTTCGAAGGGAGGGCTGCGGGGGAGGGGTGGTCCCCAGCACCATCAGGCTTTCCTTGGGCACATATTGGCCAGGCTGACAAAACGGCCTAAGGATCGCTGCCAGCTTGTGTCCAGGGAGGCCGCGGGTTGGACACAGGGAGTGGAGGCTGTTCTTTCCCAAGGGAGCAGCTGGCTGCAGATCAAAGAGAAGTGGATGCTGGCTTGCCTGTGGGAGTGGAATTGGGCCAGAGGGAGTTGGAAGCCCCCAGAGTGGGGAAAGACGATGTGCCCTTTCCTTCTTTAGCATGGGGCTGTCCCTGGGAACTCTGAGAAGGTGGCTAAGAGTCGGGGAGCTTGGAGAGCAGGGCTATGGTGCCTAAGGGTAAACGTGCAGCAGCCCCGTAGCTGATTGGGCAAGTCTGTGACCTCTCAGGGGGGATGAGTGCCCCTCTGATATCCTTTTCCCAACATTACAGACGACTCTCTGCGTGGGGCCACAGCTTGCAGTCAGTCTCGAATTTCCCCTGCACCCTTCATGGTGAAGTCCTGGCTGGCAGGATTCCCCTTTCTTTGCAGTTCTTTCGTCCCAGTGAGCATGGGAGCCCCTGGAATCAGTATAGAAGTTCCCTCTCAGTCTTTTCCCCATTTTCAAGCTTTGTGGAGGACAATGAGCTCACCTTCTGAGCAGAGATTCCCCAGGGAAGCGGTTTAGCCCCCAAAGTCCTTCTGAGCGTCACCATGGAGTCTCGTAGCTTTCTGTGCCCATCTTCCCCAAAACTGGACCCATCAGTGAACCATTCGCCATCTAGGCTGTGGAGAGAAGCATCTCACCTAGAGCAGACAATGTAAAGTTTCCTCACTGCTACGAATAATAGCACTGGACTGTGTAGGGTCAGGAAACAGGGCGACGGGTGGCCAGGGGGACACAGGCAGAGAATTAAAGTGGGAGGATCTACTAGGAGGGCCTGATAGTGGATTAGCCTTTGCTAGCCAGCAACAGAGATGGGCTGGAGCTTCTAGAATGCTCTGAAGCCCTTGGGCAGTTTTCAAAATGGTTCATAACTGTTGGTCAGTAACTGTTTTTAACCACTGTTCAAAACTGTCCAAGCTTTCCCCACAGTTGGATCTGGGGAATTTGTGGTCCATAGAACCATAGAAATAACAAAGTAAAAATATTGTCCCATCCCAGTAGAACAGGAGAATTCAAAATATATGACAATAAATTACCTTTTTAAGAAACTATAACAACAGAATTGTGATTTCTTATTTGATTTTACATCTTCTGAATCTCTCAGGCACATTAGTGCATTGGTTCCCATCCAAACTTCAAAAATTCTCTCTTGTATTTTCAAATTTTTATTGCAGTGTGGGAGTATACATCTTAATGCTTATTGTGTGCCAAAGAATATTGGAACTACACTCCCATTCTGTGATTTGGGCAGTCTGAGAGAACCTACCCATTCTACATTAAGAAAATGCCACCTGAAATCACAGCCAATAAATGAATTTGACCTTTGGAGATAAAACCTTTTGACATTCAGACACTTTGCCATATTCTTTCATCCTTTTGGTTTTCCTGTGGTCATACAAGGGAGTGTCTCAGTTGCCTCTCTTTCATTTCCTTTAATGATGAGAGAGGGAAAATGAAATGGAAAAAGGAGGAAAGAAAGGAACCTGAAAGAATTGATCACTTGCATCCATTGTGTTGGGGCGGGCTCTACTTACTGCCCAACCATAGTAAACACTGAAAAGCAATGCCTGGGTTGTGCTACCTTAACTATTAGGGCCTTGTGGGACAGCTCCTCCTTTAGTTGTGTGGATGGACCCAATGTTGTAATGAGAGTTTTTAGGACTTATTTGTTGACATCTTT
Organism: Antechinus flavipes; assembly: GCF_016432865.1. NCBI lineage: Eukaryota > Metazoa > Chordata > Mammalia > Dasyuromorphia > Dasyuridae > Antechinus > Antechinus flavipes. The sequence continues at coordinate 163,366,932 of NC_067401.1, forward strand.
TCCCCCCAGGAAATCTGCAGCTCAATGGGGAGAAGAAATAAGATACATCCCAAGGGTGAGCATCAATCAACCAACATTTAGCAATACTTGTTCAAGATACAAAAACTTAATTGGAAATGGGAGGACAACAAATACATAAACTAGAACCCACCAGAAAAATACAGAATTTCTAGACAAGCACATAAGAAGGCATAATCCTAATAGAACAGTGGAGTCCTTTAGGAAAGAGTTGTACAGGGTCCTGAGGTTGATAGCAAGGTGAGTGAAGGAGAGCAAGCTTGTGGGGGAGGAGTGTTGTAGAGGAAGGACTTAGAACCTGCATAACTAAATGGATGGAATGTGGGCCAAGTAAGAGAAAAGGGTAGGGGATGCCTGATCCTGCAAAGCTGGGTGCCTAGAGTTGAGAATTTCAGACAAGGGGAGAGTTTGGGGGACCAAGATTATGCAATGTGTTTTGGACACATGGATGTTCAGTTGCAAACCTGGACATCAGATTAAAAATGTGCAACAGATGTCATATGGGAATTGGGGAGCACAGCTGAGGAGGCAGACTACAGTCCCATCAATATACCTGGGAGTGTTTTGCCTAGAGATGACAATTGGGGACTGCATCCATTTCGAGGACATCCAAGTAGGAGCACACAGAGCCAAAAGATGACTGGTGACAGAGGCATAAGGGGGTCATGCCCAGGGTCCATGATATGAATAAAGATCCAGTCAAAGAGCCAAGCAGGACACACCAGTCAGTAAAGAACCCAGAGAGAGCAGAATTGTGAAAACTCTGAAAAGAGAGTCTCCTGAAGGAGAAGAAAAAGCAGTCACTCCCCAAAATGCTGCCAGAGAGATGCTGAAGGGTCACAATTAGACTGTGGTCTTTCAGCTTTTGTACTATAGAGGTTATCGGTCACTTTTCATTTCAATAAGTAAAACTCATCTGAATGAAGAGGAGAGAAGCCAGGGTGCAGAGAGCTTGGGAGAAAGAATATCCCAAAGCATTCATTTTCTACTGTGGGTCAAAGGCTGGACTAAGCCCCTGGGGGTGGGATGGATAGGCCCAAGCCAGGCCCTGGCCTGGGGGAACCTCTCAATCTGCATGCAAACAAATCTGTACCAATAAGTGGTTTACAAGGAAAATTGAAGGTAAGAAAGTTGTCCCTTGGACATCCCCAAGTGTTTAAGGTGGGACAGCACAAGCAAGAGCAAGTAGGAGAGGGTCCAGCTCTAAGCCAAAGGCCAGGCATCTCTGAGTCCATCTCTGCTCCCTGTAGTGCTGCTGTCTTTACCATTCACCCTCTTCTATTTCCTGATTCCTTCCCCTTGGCTCCTATATTGCCTTCTTCATCCACAGACTTGGCCCCACTCACTCTTCTATGGCCGAAGCCTCTCCCTACAGGCCAAGGCTTCCCCAGGCAATGAGTTTTGCCCTTATGGGAAAAGGACCCCTAAACTCCAGGGCAAACAGTCCCATCAATAAAGAGGGCTCCAAGAATTTGACTCCACTCAACACCAGAATCCTGTGCCAATGGGCCATATCCTCTTGTCTACCCTAGGTAAGGCTGGCTTGCCCCTCTGTGGGAAAAGAACCCGCGAAACTCCCAAGCAAACAGTCCCATCAACAGTGAGGACTGCAAGGGGTTGGCTCCATTGAAAAATAGAAGCCTGTGCCAACGGGCCAAGGCACTCCTCTTCTCCAGGTCATCACCCAGTATTTCCCCTCATACCTGAGGGAAGATACCAAAGAACCATTATCTCCCCTGCCATACCAGGTGAAACAGGGAGCCACCCCCACCCCTCTCTATCTGTTTACCCACATTTGGAGCCCCTGCCTCCCATAGGCTTAAAGGACTCCCACAAGGCCTCAAGCCCAAGAGGCTCACCCTGCCCACCTCTAGTTGGAGCCAGCCCAGCTCCTGGGGCAGAGCCAAGATGGAGGAGAAGACTCAGGTTTTCTGCAAGCCCAGTACTTCAGCAGAGAAGTTAGAAAAAATTCCTCACCAAAGGTAAATAGTGAACCCCCAAATGCCAGATTCTAAGGGGACATGGCCATGCCCACCCAGCACCCAGCAGCCAGTAAATACTGATCCCGTGCAGCTGCTGTCACTTGCAGATGAAGTTTGGACAATGCCCCTTACCCCCAAAACAGATCTCAACTTTTAAAAAATGAATAAAAAGCACTAAGAATTATGTAAATAGCTTTTATAGTGAAAGAGAACAGATTACAAATCCTCAAGAATGAATGAGTGAAACAGCAAATCACAGACACAATCAATAATTTCTTCCAAGAGAATGACAATAGTGAGACAACATACCAAAATTTGTGAGATGCAGCCAAAGGAGTAATAATGGAGAATTTTCTCTCTTTAGATGCTTACTTGCATAAAATAAAGAGATCAGTGAAATGGGCTTGCAACTAAAAAAGCTAGAAAATGAACAAATTGAGAACAAATTGAAAGTCCCCAATCAAATACCAAACTTGAAATTGTAAAAAAAAAAAAAAAAAAAAAAAGAGGAAAGATTACTAAAATTGAAAGTAAACTATTAAATTAATAGATTTGGTTTTATAAAAAAAAAAAACAAAATACATAAACCTTTAGTTAATTTGATTAGGACAAAAGAGGAAAATCTAATCGTTAGTCTCAAAAATGAAAAGGGAGAACTTTGCACCAATGAAGAGGAAATTAGAACAATAATTAGGAGTTGTTTTGCCCAAAAGTACAATGGAGGAATAACTACAAAAATATAGATTGTCCAGATTAATAGTAGTGGAAATAAATCACTTAGTCCCACTTTAGAAAAAGAAATAGAACAAGCTATTAATAAATTCTTCAGAAAATTCTCCAGGACAGATGGATTTACAGGTGAATTCTACCAAACATTTAAAGAACAATCATCTCCAATACTATATAAACTATTTGAAAAAATAGGCAATGAAGGATTCCTACCAAATTGCTTTTATGACACAGACATGCTACTGATACCAAACCAGATAAGATGAAAACAGAGAAAGATTACAGACCTAATGAACATTGATGCAAAAATCTTAAAATATTAGCAAAGAGATTACAGATAATCATTCTCAGGATAATACACTATGACCAAGTCGGATTTATACCAGGAATGTAGGGCTGATTCAATATTAGGAAAACTATTAGCATAATTGACTATATCAATAACCAAATTTTTAAAAATGATTATTTTAATAGATTTCAGAAAAAAATTCAATAAAATCCAAATCTCATATTAAAATCACTAGAAAGTATAGGAATAAATGAACTTTTCTTTAAAATAGTAGCATCCATTAAAAACCATCAACAAGCCTAATATGTAATGGGAATAAACTGGAACCATTTCCAGTAAGATCAGGGGCGAAACAAGGTTGCCCACTATCACCAATACTATTCAATATTGTATTAGAAATGCTAACCTCAGCAATAAGAGTCAAGAAAGAGATTGAAGGAATTAGAGTAGGTAATGAGGAAACAAAATTATATTACTCTTTGTAGATAATATGCTATACTTAGAGAATGCCAGAGCATCAACTAAAAAGGTATTAGAAATAATCCACAATGTTAGCAAAGTTTCAGGATACAAAATCCACAAATCATTTTTACCCAGCACCAATAAAATCCAGTAGCGAGGGATACAATGAGAAATTCCATTTAAAATAACTGTCGATAGTATAAAATATTTGGGAATCAATATGCCAAGGGAAAGTTAGGAACTATATAAGCAAAATTACAAAACATTTTCCACACAAATATAGTCAGATCTAAACAACTGGAAAAATGTCAAGTGCTCTTGGATAGATCCAGCAAATATTATAAAGATGACAAGACTACCTAAACTAATCTATTTATTTTGTG